>NC_084480.1:114746327-114914121 GCF_030035675.1 Rhineura floridana
TTGCATGGCCTCTTCCGATTCAGATGTTACAGAGAAATAGAGCTGGGTATCTCCAGCATACTGCTGACACCTCACCCCAAATCATCTGATGACCACCCCCAAAGGCTTCATATAGATGTTAAATAGCATAGGGGACAAGGTAGTACCCTGCGTCTCCACATAGCACAACTGCCAGGGGGCTGAAAGACAATCACCCAATACTATTCTCTGAAAACGACCCTGGAGGTAGGATTGGAACCACTTTAAAACAATGCCTCCAATACCCATCTCACCAAGTCGGCCCAGAAGGATACCACAGTCAATGGTATCAAAAGCCACTGAGAAATCAAGTAAGAATAACAGGGTCGCACTTCCCCTGTCCTTCTCCCGAGAAAGGTCATCCATCAGGGCTACCAAGGCTGACTCAGTCCCATACCCAGGCCTGAACCCAGATTGGAATGGGTTAAGCTAATTTGTTTCATCCAAGAGTACTTGCAATTGCTGTGCCACAACCCTTTCAATCACATTCTCTAAGAAGGGAGTAATTGCGGCAGGGAGGTAGTTGTGACAAACCAATGGGTCCGGAGTGGGCTTCTTCAGGGGTGATCAGATTACTGCTTTTTCAGGAAGGCTGGAACCATTCTCTCCTGCAATGACACATTGACTATACCCTGGATCCACTCTGTCAAACCCCCTCAGCAAGCTTTAAAAACCAAGAAGGGCAAGCTTCATCATCGCAAGCACCTTGTCCACCCTATCAGGCTGAATCAACAGAAACCGTTCCCAAGAAGTTGCAGCAGACGTTGCACTGGAAACCTCACTGGGGGCTACAGTAGATGTGGATGTATCAAGATTGGTATGAGGGCGAGCAATTTTACCCTCAAAGTACCTTGTAAACAATTCACAGTGGACCTCCAAAGGGTCTCAAACTCCATTTCCTGGAGTTGATGTCAACAGACCCCTGACAATATGGACAAGCTCCACTGGACAGCTACTTGAGGATATGATGGTGGCAAAGAAGTGGGCTGTCTTCGCTGCCCTCACCACCACACAGCAGGCACAGTTATGATGTTTTACTCATGCCCAACCAGCCTCACAGCACGTCTTTCACTGCTTGAGCTCTACCTGTCATCCAGCCTGTTTCATTGCCCTTAGTTCATGGGTGTAGCAAGGTGCAAACCAGGCTCTACAATGCCGGAGTGGGCACTCGAGGGCAACCATGTCAAGAGCCAATGCACCTCGCTGTTCCACAGTGTGACAAGAGCTTCAACGGGGTCTCCTGCTCTGTCTACTGGGAACTGCCCCAGGGCATGCAGGTATCTAGTGGATTCCATTAGTCTCTGCAGACAGACCGTCTTAATTTGTCCACCACCCCCATAGGGGGGGATCAGAGCCATAAGTCTAAACTTCACCAGGAAGTGGTCTGACCATGACAATGGGGTAACATCCACCCTCCCTCTCCAGAACACCCCTTCCTCCATCTGGAGCAAAAACCAAGTCAGGGGTGTGCCCTGCCCTATACATCAAGCCTCTGAAAACTTGAGACAACCCCATGGTCATCATACAGGCCATGAAGTCCCAAGCCAGAACACTAGAGGCAGCCTCAGCATGGACATGGAAATCACCCAGGACTATCATTCCGGGTTCCTCCAATACCACAGCTGATATGGCCTCCGCCAGCTCAGTCAGAGAAGCTGTCGGGCAACTGGGTAGATGGTACACCAGCAGCAACCCTAGTTTACTGTCTCCTTGGCCTGACACCAGGTGCAGGCCCTCACAGCCATCTCCAAGGCAGAGTGGTTTTCTGGTGATAGAGATGCAGCTGTTCCCCTTAAGGTGAAATGTGTCACCTGAGACTTGCCTCTGGGTCGTGGGGCCTTTTAGCTGGCTAGGGATCACCTTTAGGGCTAACCTGGAACACCTACTTGGAGTTTTGGGGCTGTAAGAGGTGATGGGTCAGGAGGTCCTCTCTACCTAATCTTATGGATGGGACTGATGGAAGGGAATGGGGCTTTTGCACAGTAGGGTGGGTCTTGCCCTGTTGGTTAACAGCTAGGCCCCCACATACTGCTGCAGCACTGGGGAACTGGAGAAGATCTGCCCTGGGAGTGAGTACCTGAGCATCTGGGTGCTTGCTTGCTCTGCTGAGTTGCAGTCTGTCAAGACAGCTGAAGTCCCTGATAAGAGGACTGGGACCCCCTGCCTGACCCTGATCCAGAGAGAGGCTGCAGTCAATCTTGCAGCCTCTTGCATCTGCTCCTGACTGGGTCAGGGGGCATGAAAGCCCAGCTGTGCTTGGTGGTGAGTCTGCTGCTAGCGGTTCATCACTGAAGGAGTGACACCAATGGGAGTCATCCCTTGGGAAGTCCCAAGGGTGAGGGTGCTACCTCCTATTTTTTAAAGACCAGTCTAGAGGTAGTGGGGAGGTTGTAATGCACATATGTAGATCCTGCGCAGGGTAAGAGCCTGTGCAGTGAACTGAATGGCAGGAGAATGTCATCAGATGCCTTCAGAGTGAAAGTTTGCAACTGGCAGAAGGCTAGCCCTCCCTGGGTGTGAGATGGGTGGGAGTAGATGTGTCCTGCATGAAAGATATTCAGTGGGTCCGACTGTTCCCAATTCTCTCAGAGAACTTATCCCAGTCTGCTTCTCGTGTTGGAATTGCTTTTAATATGTTTTTAAACCTTTTTTTTAAAAATGATGTTTTTAAAGATGTTTTGTTTTAATATGTTTTTAATGGTTGTTTTGTTTTAATATATTTTAAAGTCCGTTTTTATGACGTGTTAAAGTGTTTTTAGTGCTTTTGTTTGTCGCTCTGGCCTCCTGGGAGAAAGGGCAGGATATATAATAAATAAATAAATAAAGGTACCTAATGTTTCTCCACAAACCGCAATATACTACATACTACAAAAGAGGATAGACAAGCCTCAGCTTAGTCCCTTGTCCCACACCTGCAGTTAATGATGTCTTGTGGGGCAAATTACCCAAATCAGATAAGACTTCATCTGGCTGAAAGAGTTCAACCTTTTAACACTTCACCTCTGGATGATGGACAACATCACCTAAATTCCAACCAGGATGAGGCAGACCTCCCTGTAAACTTTTTTACATGCACAATTTAGGCACTTGGGGTCATCATCACCTTCGGAAAATGTCAGAGCACGTGATCAGGGTCCTAGGCCATCAATGGCAGATGACCCCATAATCAAGACAGGGTTGGATAACAAGGGCCTTGCCCATATGCATCCCCAAAGGATTGCCACCTAGATGAAAGACGAGGATATGAGGAAGGTGCTGCAGCAGCACAGGATCAAAGATCATAGGCAAAAGGCATTCCCTCAGCATACTACACCTACCCAACCACTGTACTGATTCACATTGGCTGAACCCCAACTGGGTTCCATAAGCAGCCTGTGATGCCTGCTCCCAACCCAGAAGACCATGGCGTGGCCACAAATAAGCACTCTAATCCATCCCTTCACCCTCCAACCTGTCAAAACTGGAACAAGAAATGTGGACAAAATGTCTTAATGGAGGCAAGCATTAATGTGGGCCTTCCAATGCCCAACAGCCTGGATATTGTTGCTGCCTAAGCTCAGGCCCATAGATGCAGCCCCAATCTGAAAGGGATGAGTGCCAAATTGGGACATATCCACCCCCCAACTAATACTCAGTCAAAAGCTAGGCATCCTGATGAGAAAAAGGCCCATCCCAGTTCCTCCTCAGCTGAAGAAATAAACTTCACACCTGGACTGAGCAAAATCCATCTACAGCAGATGCTGCAAAGCTAATCAAAGTTTCCTGCCCTATTGGTTCATCTTTGACCATCACAGCCATATCTGAACACAGGTACCATCCAGTCTAGCATCCCAAACTTCCAACAGGAGCCCAGATATGCCATTCCTGGATGAAGCCAATAACTTGCTGATCCGAAAGATGCTAAAAATCCAGTGAGGGCAACCATGTGGAACAAATGCCTACAACTACAAATTGAAGCACATAGCCTGCAGAGGCCAACAAGAATGTCTGGTGACTTAAGACAATGGGTGCACACCTACTGCTCCAACATTTTCTTAATCCGTAATCTATTCAGAACAATCAGAAACACCCCTAACCTTAGTCCAAAAGCTCAGTCCTGCTAATTTACCCTTTATTGTCCTGACAGAGAGGCCGCACTGTTGAAGTGTAACACAGAATTCAACCACCGGTTCAGTTGAAATAGGCAAGATTAATTGAATTCCCTATTTGCTCTGACATAACCGGATTTTGTATTGGTGGCTAGAGATAGTATTATGCCATTCTGTGCTTCAAACTACCAGGTTCCAACAATGCCACCAGCATTGGTTCTGGGTGAGTCCTGGCCAAAGGAGCCAATTCCAAAAAGTGCCATCTGATGACATGAGGGGGCATCAACAATGCCATTATCGAAGCCATGATGTGCAAGAAGCGGAGGCATTGTGTAACAAAAGTGTGCGCTAATCCCATAACCCTAGGATTCCTAAAAGTGAGAGAGTTCATAGCACAGATTGTGGCCTTGTTGTCACACCAAAACTGCATCATGTAGTTGGCAACACTGTCTGTCCATATATAATCACGATTATGAGGGGGAAAAACTTGAGAAAAGTTAGATCCCTGGTAATTCCATGCTCAGCCAGAGTTCAATGCAGCAGCTATTCCTAAAGCTGGTGCCAAAGCCAAGTGCCCCAGAAGCATTGGAATTAACCTGAACCTCCACTTCCAGGAGCAGATCCTGCCTCCAAAAGGATACCACATTAAACTGATCTAAAAACTGAGGCCAAGCCAGGAGATCTTCCCTTGTATCATGTATAACTTTAATCTTGTGATGGGGCTTGCTCAGCAGGTCACAGATCCTATGCAGGAAAACTGCCTGGAACCACGACCCTACAGGCAAACATCAAGTATCCCACCAACTCCTGAAGGTCCCTAAGTGTAACTTTCTTTAAAAAAAAGGTAAAGGTGTCCCCACACATAGTGCGAGTTGTTTCCGACTCTTAGGGTGATGTCTTGCGACATTTACTAGGCAGACTGTATATATGGGGTGGGTTTGCCAGTTCCGTCCCCGGCCTTTCTTTACCCCCCAGCATATGCCAGGTACACATTTTACCGACCACGGATGGATGGAAGGCTGAGTGCACCTCGACCCCTTTTATAAGAGATTCAACTTCCTCCTTCCATTGGAATCGAACTCCAGCCGTGAGCAGAGCTTCGGCTGCGTTACCGCTGCTTACCACTCTGTGCCACGGTCTGTAACTTTCTTAGTACCCAGGAAAACAGTAACTCCACATCAGTTCAACCAGCTTTGCCATAGACAGATGGCAGGATTGAGCTGTCAAATCCAACTCAATGCCTAGAGATGAAAGCAAGGGTGCTGGTGCCTCCGTCTTCTCCTCAGCCAAAGGAACCCCAGGTTCCCCAGCTAAACACCCAAACTCATTCATGAGCTGTCAGCATTGCCCATAGTCAGCTGGACCAGCAAACAAAGAATTGTCCAAATAATGAACAACTTTGGTTGAAGTCATCCACCTCCTGAAGGCCCACTCAAGAAAAGAACAGAAATGCTTGAAGGCTGAGGAAGAAATTGAACAGCCCATGGTCAGTGCACAGTGCATAAAATGAACTGCAAAAGTAAAAGCCTTGGAGATAAAATCAAATGGGTAGGCTGGCAGAAGGTGAAAGCCAGACCAAAAAGATCACACTTTTCAGTCTGTGTGGTAGCCTGTGCAACAGCAGGCTGCCAACCTGTCAACTTGCATTCCCTATAGGCTGCTAGACACAGCATAAGGAAGTGCAGAATAAGGCCAACCCTGGCCAATCCCCTAAGGCCTGTACTATGAACCACAGGAGGACCACCCACTGTAACCAACTCCAACCGTGCATAGGGTAAGCATACTCACCCAAGCCTGGCTGAGAGGAACCTCAAATTTAGCTGTTGCAGGAACCTTAGCCTCCATTGCAGCTGCTGATATTAAAAGGACATGCTCGCTTGAAGAACTTTCCAATGTTGCTATGCGATCTAAAACATCACATAATACTTTAGCTTGAGTATGCTGCTTAGGCTCTTTACCCTTAACCAACTTATACTTCTTAACAACATGCCAGGATCTATTCTTCCTGCTGCTGCTTGTTATGCCTCTCCAAAGATTCAACCGAGCAAGGACATGGTGGCAATAACAGACAAGGCCTTCCCCATCTGAGGAAACAGGCTCAAGGGTTGGATTGTGAGGACTATTGGGAAGATATTTTAAGGGCCTTCCCTATGGGACCCCCTCTGGCCTTCTTAGGCTAAAGAATCAAACAGATGCCCAATACTAATCAAAACAGGTCTGGGACAATTATACTGTAAATGTACACCAGGTGTAGGCCCACGTTACGCCAGCATATTGACCTTAGTGAGAAACAGCAGGCCAGGCCTGGTGCAAATCACCAAAGCAAAGATAATTAGGCCACATGAGGCCAAATGTGTGGCAGAGAGAAAAAAAGGGGTTAAGTCCAAAGCACTCCATAGGCCTGAACAAAATGAGGGGGTGGGGGAGATGCAGAGAAAACCCAAATAAGGATAGCACCCTGTGATGTTCCTGTATGTGAATGTAATGTAAATATGGTAAGTGCAGGTTTATTTTAGGAAATATGGTAAGTGGAGTGAGTGAGAAGGGGGAGTACATGGGCTGTAGAATGCTGGATGATGATTGGCTGTGTGTTTGAATGGCTGATGGTATAAATGAGAGGATGACAGTTGAGTCGGTGTGGGGGTTGGACAGGGTGGTTGTGGACAGGGAGGTTGATGTGGAGAGTAAGAGGTGGCTGTTGAGATATTGGATTGGGAGTTCTGAGGCAAATAGTAGGAATTAGGCACATAAGAGAAACATATATGAAACCATATGCTTGTCAATGAAATCTATAAGTAATCTTGTTATACTTAGTTTTATCAATAAATATTTTCTTGGTTTACTTAAAGCCTGATTCCTCAGCTGGGGGGGCACAGACCAGGGGGGAGGCAGAGTAACCAAGGCTGAAGAAGAAATAGTATCGAATGGTGGCAGTGGTGAAGGAAGAGATATTGTATCAACATCCAGTACCACAGAGCAACCAAGAGCTGTGAGCTTCATAGGCAAGAGGCTTCAGGGGGGTTAGGAATTACCTATACACACAGACACAAGGTATCAAAATAACCAGGAAGAGACTAAGGCACAGTCTAGAGGTTATATTGGATTCACAGAGTGTTGGGTAGTGTGGCCTAGCAGGGGGATCTTTTGAGATCTGTGCTAGAACGGAGAGAGGTAAAAATAAACACGACGATCCTGACTGCTGGTAGCCATGAGTGAGAATGACACAGGTGGTGCCAGGGAAGGACGTCACACACCCATACAAGGAAAATGGACACCATAGGCCTCAAAGGCCTAAAATGTGGGGAACACCAGGTGCCTAAAAGGTGTGCCCCCCCAAAAAAGTGGGGAATAAGGCCAAACCTTGACCCTCAAAGGCTCAAAATGTTGCTGCTGCTGCCTGGTGCCCAGTGCTGGTATTGGATGCATCCAATGGTGCTAATGCCCAATGCTGTGTCACCACTGCTCTTTTCCAAGTGCCTGCTCACAGATGCCACAAAACGCTGGAAAGGCTGGGGGTGGTGGAGCCGGCTTAAATAGCCCTTTGCTCAGCCTCACCTCCTAAGAGAAGCTTAATGTGCATCAGCATACTACATGGTTGAAGGCATGCCAGAATCTATTCTTGGCATGACCACAAATCCCTGCTGCTGCTGGAGCCCCTGGAGCCTAGTGGCTGAAAGGGAATTGTGTGGATACAGTCTACAGACCAATTTTTGGCAGAGTTAACTAGAATAGCATCCATACTACAAATAATTCAGAGTGGTTATAATTATGTACTTATAGCTGGATCTTATATGGGTGGTATTATTAAAGAAGCTTAGCAGAGTGTCAAAATGCTGCTGAAATATTGCTGAAGGAGATCAAGAAGATATTGATCAGAATGCACTCAGATCTTAACACCGGTACAGTAACATTATCTTCTTCATATACATCCCTTAAAAAGTTTAGGTAAAAGAGATTTTTGAAAAGCTCTGCCCATAAATTACCATGACAGTTGAGATGATTAAAGCACATGCTTTGATTGCAGGCATTAATCTCTACAACTCTCCCACGTTTAATTTAATTATACCCAGGTGTACATTTCTTTTTAATTTATTAGTTTTGTCAGTCACCACTTGCATTCTTATGATGGTGTTTGTAAAGGGGCAATACAGCTATGTAGCTATGCAGACTGACACATTCAAGATTAATGTTTAAAATAATATATACACTTGGGCACAATTGCCTTCTCAATGTCAACCATTTTATGGACATTCCACACATGATGTAGCAAGAAACTCTGGCACATACAGCATGCTATCATGCAGACATAACAGTTTGGGAGGTAACACCAGGTGCCTAAACATCCTCTTGCAAGATCATAGACCTGTCTTATACTGAATGAAATGGTTGCTCCATCTAACTTATTGTTGCCTACAGCCTACCTTACAAGGCTGTTGTAAGGATAAAATGGGGAGGGAGAGAACCATGTATGGCATCTTGAGTTCTTTGGAGGAAAGGTGGGATATACATTTAATAGTAAGTAAAATAAATAAATAGACTATCAGTGGCTCTTCAAAGTTTCAGACAGGAGTCTTTTCCAGCTCTATCTTGAGATGCCATGGATTAAACCTTGGACCTTTTTCAAGCAAAGCTCTGCCACTGTGCTATGGTCCTTCAGGTCAAACTCCATCTAATCCAACTTTCTGGGTCCCAAGGCAGCCAGTCAGATGCCTTTCAGAACTCACATGTAGGGTACAAAGATGATGATCTTAGCCCTTTGTTTGTCATTGACATCAGTAATTCATAAATATGTTTTTGGTATTATGCAGGAGTTAAATGGGAATTAAATTATAGGTTCCATTTATGTATTGTCTCTGATAGCCACTGCTAAAATATCCTCTATATTGGCTTCTAAATCAGAAGATTCTCAAACAATCAGGTCACATCCACACCATACATTTAAAGCACTCTTATATCACTTTAACAGCCATAGCTTTCCCCAAAGAATTCTGGGAACTATAGTTAAGGGTGCTGACAGTTGTTAGACCTCTCACAGAGCTGCAATTCCCAGCACCCCAACAAACTACAATTCCCAGGATTCTTTGGGAGGAAACTGTGACTGTTAAAGTAGTATAAGAGTGCTTTAAATGTATGTAACCTCAGTCTAAAACAATATCCGCTCAGGTTATCTTCTGCTAACTTGCCTGGGAGTAGGTCCCATTGGATTTATTTGGGCTTGCTTCTGTGTAGACATGTAGTCTACACTGGATAACTATTTTTAAAATGACCTAGGTGTTTATGAAGAGTAACGTTTTACCTTTTCAGAATGACAAAAATTGCATAGATCTAATCATCTCTTCTCCAACCATTGTACAGTATACTTATAACAACAAGCCACACATCTGTTGCTGTTATTGATTATTTCCACATTGGCACAGATGAAGCACAGGAAAAGAAAATTATTACATGCCGATGGGTGAGTACCTGTCAACAGCTTGGCCCACTAGCTCTATTTTTCCCTGTCAGTTGAAAAGAAATCAGTAAAGCACCTAAAGTGAAGGAATATTTGACAGAAGAATTAAACAATGTTTTTCATCCTAGCCTCTGAAAATTGTCCATACACAAACAAACAAATTCTAAAAAATCCAAAGCCATATTGGAAAGGTTGGCTAAGGAAACAAATGCATACCTACCTATTATAATGAGGAAGTGTTGTGTGTGTATAATTATTATTTGATTTGTTTAAATGAAAGCACATTGTTAAATATACCGTGTGACACAAATGAGCATCAATTGTTGTACATGATGAAACTCTTGCATTAAGGGATGTTAATGTAATAAACCTTGCCCAAGGAATACATTTGCTGCACATCATCACTATTAATTGAAGTGGGGGGCTTTTTGCAATATAATAAATATGTATTAGCTCTGTTACAGAGTGATAAGTGCAAAGGCTTAGGACCCCTGGGAAGCAACGATAGGAGGGTTAATTATGGCTAGCAAATGGATGGATGATTGCATACCCCTATCATGCCAGCCTCCAAGGAGGAAGGGAGATACATTAAATAAGGGTGGGGAAACTTTCATTTTGTACTGGGTTGTTGTTGTTGAAGGCTTTGTCCTTCCCCTGAGAAATACCAGCATTAAAGCTACTCTTCCACTGCCTTATGTAAGGTTTCTTTGCTTTTCATCTTATCACAATTAATGGAGGCTGTTTGAAGACACTTTGGGACTTGGGGCAATTTAAATTACTCAATCTGGATATTTTGGATAAGTGATAGAATGGAGCAGATGCTGAGGCTTGCATGGGTGCTGGCTGGTAGTGCTTGTGCCACCTTTGCATTTGATTGTGTACAATATAAAATGCTGACAAGGAGAAGATACACCTTTCTTGAGGCAGGAGTGGAAGTGGTAATTTGGGGATGAATTATACCAATCATGAATGAAGAATGTTGTTTGTCTGTGATGTCCTTTGATTTTGTTTATCCTTAAGTCAACAAGCTGGGTTTAATTCTACACCTTCTTCTTTCCAGATGGTCTGATTCGATCTAAGGTAGCTTCCTATCTCCTTTTAGGGGAAGGGCCACAGCTCAGGAGCAGAGCACATGCTTTGCATGCAGAAGATCTCAGGTTCAATCCCTGGTGTCTCCAGGAAGGGCTAGGGATGATTCCTGCCTGAAACTCCAGAGAACTGCTGCCAGTCAGCATAGGGTCTGTAGGCAATACTGGACCGAGATGGACCAATGGTCCGACTCCGTATATGGCAGTTTCCTATGTTCCTAAGATCAAAGAAATATCTGTAGGTTAGCAATAATCAAGACATGTTTGCTGTATTAGAAATATGAATTTCAAAAGTGACAGGGGTATTTGATAACATTGTACATAAAAGCGTGTGGTTCTTGGGATATAATACCCCACAAAATTGCACTATATAATGGATAATAAATATAAGGTTCTATTACTTAACTGCATTGGTTTCTTATTCTACTACAAAAAAGGCAACATGGCGGGGACAAGAAAGAAGGTGCCAATCTGATCTGCTGTAGTAAGTCTTTTACCTGCTCTCCACTTGCTCCTTTAGTCCATTTATTTTAACAAAACAAAAAACAAAAAAACAAAGTCTGCCACAGTAATCTCAACATGATTATAGGTGTGGCTGAATCAATATTCTTTTTGTGTAGAGTTTTTACTGATGAGTACTTGCATCTCTGTACACACTGATAGCATACCACACAAAAAGAATCTTGATGCTGTCATATCTGCAATCATATAAATGTTGATGCTTTGGGGGTGTAATGTTTATCGATGCATTGGTAAAGATCTGTAAGGTCAAATAAATCAGGGAAGCAAACTGAAACTTTGGTGCAGTGAAGCAGGTTTAAGAACCTTTTCAGAAAGGAAAAAAGAATCATACTAATACATTTTGGAAAGATCTTTTGCAAATTGTAATTAATAAAAATGAGAAATGCTGCAGAGACTTCTTAGTGCATAGACTTACACAACTGAAACCCTAATGGAAGGTCAAATTCCAAGGTCAAAATGGGTCTCAAATTTCAAAATTATTTTTAATGGCATTCTTCAAGAGGCTGAAGCAGTGCCTGTTGTGATACATGAAGTAGTAAACCGGACAACTCTTCAGATGTTTCAAAATTGGCCACTTATTAGCAAAACAGAAGCAGAAGAAAAATACCTTATTAAGAGACTAACCCCAAGTAAAGCCCAAGGAAAGACAAGTGACCACCTGAGATTTTTCATACTGACCCAATTTTGGCCACTGTATTTACAATAATTAATTCAAATGAGTAATTGCAAGCTGGCTGGACATCTAGTATTTAGTTCCAATCAAAGAAAGGTGATCAGGATGACTTCCCAAACTATCATCCCGTAAGTCTTCTTGTTGTTCCTGCAAATATCCCAGTCTGCATCTCTGTCAGAATTGTATAATATGTTTTTAATAATGTTTTTAACCTTTTTTTAAGGTTGTTTTTTTAAATGTTTTTAACGCTGTTTTGTTTTAATGTATTTTAAGATCTGTTTTTATGATGTTTTAAAGTGTTTTAGTGCTTTGTTTGCCGCCCTGGGCTTCTGTTGGGAGGAAGGACGGGATATAAATTAAATAAATAAATAAATAAATAAAATATATATGTACAACATCTTTTAGACAAGTTAAAATGCTGGGTCAAAGAGAACCAGACCTATCCCCAATGCAGGCTGGTTTTTGCAAGTGACATGGGACAATTGATCAGTGTTTTGTTTTTGAGTGCAGTGGTAAATACAATGCAAAAACAATACTGATGTATCTGCAAGATTGTTTCTTCAAGTGTTTTATCTATATCACAAAAGCATGAGTATGAAAATGGGAAAAAAATACATGTGGCAAGTGGAAGCAGAGCTGGTACTAGGGTATCTGTCCCACAAAGTGCCACCCATGTGGCTTTCTATAAAGGCAATAGTGGGGGAAGGTGGCAATGGTGGATGCCAGTGCTGATGCCGACATCCATTTTCAGGGGCCAGTGCTGAAAGGAAAAGCACTAGGTGGTGGCTGCCATTTAAATTTCCCTGCAATGCAGAAGGATGGCACATGTGAAATGAAACCTAGAGACCTAGGGGAAAGAAGAAAAAAGGAAATAAAGTGGTACAAACATTAGCTCCAGTGGGTCTTTTGGAGCCTCAGGGCCCTGGAACTTGCCTGATCATTCCATGTGCTGGTGAACAGCATTATATATAAAATCTATATACAAAATTCAGGTGGTTTTTTTTAAAATTGAACAATGGAAGATTCCTTATGCATTTGTTCCATTTTGGAAACAATACCAGGTAATTACAAGTTGAGGATACAGGGAGGAATTTGGATGACAACAATTTTGAGGCAAAATGCTGAGGTAAAGTAAAATTTTGAGGCAAAACTTGATGTTCCTACTTGGGGAAAAAATCTAAGGAATTTTGAGGGACAGCAAAAATGGGTTTCATAAGACTACCATATTTGTCAAGTGGGGTTTTGTACATCCCTCTTTGATTCAGGGAAAACATTAATGTAGGATGTCTATTAAGTTATCCCCTTGCTGGATCGTCACCTTGTAGTGGTGAGTGGGCTTGCGTGTTCCAATGAACCCTGTGAGCGATGCTGTCGGGAGTCATATACTCCCAGCAGGGTCACCCATGGCAGTAAGGTCAAGGGAGAGGAACCAGACAAAGAACAATCCAAGAAAGTCCTCAATGGCAGAACAGGCGGAGGATAACAATGTGTACGTTACAATGGCTGTGAAGGCTGCAGCAGATAAAAGACTTCTACTCATTGTGGTATCCATGCCATTGGATCAAAGCCTTTTTCTGTCAAGATTGTGTGTTGATTGTCGTGCACCGATCTCCCCACATAAAACAAATTCACGCACAGGCATCTTCCAAGCAAAGACCTTATCTTGGAAGACAATCTTACTCAGCCACAAGTGATCGCCAGTGAATGAATGAAATGAATACTAAGTTATGATGTTGGTGCCATCTGTCTTTCACCTAGATGTCTATTTGGGATATGGGACCTAATAAGTAAATGCTAGAATTAGAGTTGTCACTAGGGATGGACTGGGTAGCTAGTTCAGTCCCATTTCAGTCTTGCTAGTGCTGAATCACAGGACCATTCCGTCCCATTTTGTGCAGATTTTTTAAAAGAATAAACAAAATATCTGCATTTAAATTATTCACACAGTATGCACTTTTTACATAAAAGCTTGTGATTTTAACAAAATGTAATTCTGTGCAAATATTTTTATCTTACTTTATTTTATGCTGTGTTATCTTATTTTATTTATTCTATTCTATGTATTTGGACAATATGTTTTATGCTATTTTTGAATGCTTTCTATGCTGGTCATTGACCGCAATAAAGAAAGATTTTATTTTTACATAAAATACACACACTGTAGCATTCACCCTGACCTTTGGGCTACATTTGAACCCCAGGTACACTTTTCATTCTGTAATTTACACATGAGCAGATCTACAGGATTAGATCTACTGTCACAAACTGTCACCTGTACAAATTTCAGCTAGTTACCACTCACCGTTTTCCTTCTGGAAACAAAACACCACTGAGGGACAAAAAATACCCCAGCAAAGAGCCCTGGGGCCAAATCTCTGCCTTCTATTGGGTATAATTTACACATGAGTAGATCTACAGAGTTGTCTTTCTAGAACAGTGTCATAAACTGTCACCCGTTCAACATCCCCAAATTTCAGTTTCTTCTTACCATTTTCCTTCTGGAAAAGGGGTCTAAAAATAACCCTGTTTATTTAATGTGCATGGAGAAGGGGCCAACATATATTGCTCAGAAAAATCCTACCTCCTCTCCATAAGTGTTTTTTGGCTCAAGGTCCTTTGCTTTCCAAGCAAAGTTCCTTGGAATGTGGATGAGCAAATGGATCAGTAGGGAGACTGTAGGGTACCATTTATCCCAACACTATTCATTTAGAGGTATTATCCTCAAAGGATTGTGCTCATTAGAAAGCACCAAACACAATATATATTTTTTTTCAGAGGGGTGTGTCATGTGCGAGAAAATGGGTGTGAGCTTGCTTCTTTTTAGCCTGTCCATTGGGAAGTATAACATCTGCCTAAGCTCTTGTCAGAATGCCTTTTGTTTTCAAACCACTGCTTCCTTAAGCAGGCTGCAAAAGGCAAAGAGAAAAATGCAAATGAGAAATTGACATGCTTTGCAAAAGTCCAAGACAGACTGTTTCACTGCTTAGTAACTCAGGCAAAACATGTAATTATTTTCACATCTCTCAGGAACAGGAGGTTTAGTCATACAGTAGTTTGCATCAATGTGTGATGCAGTGGTGGCAAAAGAGCATTTGGGGCTGCCGTTAGGAGCCAGCTTAATGACATTTAGCTTCACTATCCTTTCAGACCCTGCACAAGATTATTGAGCAATTCCATACATGTAGAAAACAATTATTTTCCAGTTAAATTTGCCATGCAGGGTTTCCACTCCCCCCCCCCCGTCTTCAAACCTCAACTCCTAACTTTATAGACTTGACAAGTTAGTTTGAATTGTGGCAGCAGCACTGGAGGGCCCAAGCTGGATTGCTTCTTTTCCTCCCCATGATACTGCCAGGGACACAATTGCAAAAAGGGGGCGGGGGGAAATGAACATTAGATCTGTGCTAATGCACCTTCAGTGGGTGGCATTTCACACGCCATTGAGACCTAAGAAAATACTGTCTATTCTGTAATTTTTGCTTGTATAGGGCAAACAGAACCTGCAGCAAAATGTTGCAATATAGACTGCTCCTGTTAAGGATTCCAGACAGCAAGCCACACTATCTTCTTCCAAGATACTCCATTGCATCCTTGACAGAATTATACATTATCTCCAATAGACCTTGTGGAATGTACATATCTGAACTGCATTTCATGCATTCTCTGGCTAAACAGTAGGGCCCCGCTTTACGGCGCTTTGCTTTATGGCACTTCGCTAATGCAGCAGTCTCAATTAGACGCAATTAGACTAAAGCCCCACTCATATGGCGCTTGTTCTGCTTTTACGGCAGTTTTTGGGTGTCGCATGCCATTCTATTCAATGAGTTCCACTTTTCAGCAGTTTTTGCTTTTCAGCTGGGGTCCGGAATGTAACTCGCCGTATGAGTGGGGCCCTACTGTACACATACTCTGTGAGAAACATGGCCTTTGTTTCTATGCTTCAGATGTAAGCCACCCATTGCCCACAGGTAGGGATGAGTAAGAAATTTGATTCAGTTCGTGTTTCAAGCTTTATCTATCAAATTCACATTTTCCAAAACAACATGAGAACCAAAACACAGCCATCCTTTGAAATTCACACTTATTTGAATTTTATAGTACAGTTTGCCAACCAATGTTTACAAAAATGTATATGTTAAGGGAAAGTGTATAAAAATGAATTCATGAGTGAAAATAACCTACAGAATGCAATATATGTTGAGAAATTGCTGGCAAAAATGTGTATATTAATGAAAACTGCCTACAAAAATGTGTTTATTAGGAGAAATTTGCATTAAAATGCTGGAGAATTTTCATGAGGATTTCTTTTTTTAACCCCCCCCAAATTACTGTAAAAATGTGGAGAACTGAATTTGAGATTAGAAAAATGAGAAGCTGAGAGAACCAAAATTGACATATTTTTCCACCCCTACCCACAGGTCACATCAACTCCACTGTCACAATGAACGATGCAATGGAGTATCCTGGAAGAGGCTTTGTGACCAGGCCACCTGACCGAACAGCCTTTTCTTTTCTATCTTCTCTCAATTTGGGCAAACTCTCTCAATATTTTCCCTTGTAAACATTTTAAGTTGTTGCTGTCCCATATTTACATTTAGAGCTTGCTCTTGTTCCAAGGTATGCATATTTTGGTGGCCAAAGGGGGAAGTTGTGTTTCCAAGGGTCTGTTGTTATTTATTAGTTGCTTTCCTCACAAATATGACCTAAAGTGGCTAACAAAAAAAACCACTAAAACCAATTCTAACAAACCAATTTTAAAAAACCCTAAAAATACACCAGTACAGGTCTTGCAAAACCTGCCATACTGAAAGAGTGTGGCCATGACTGTTCCTGGGAATTATAATTCCCAACCAGGGGTGTAGTTGTCTAGGGTCTTGGGGGGGGTCTTAGACCCAAGGCCGGCGTGAAAGGGTGACCAGGTCAGGCCCTGGCCAAAGGCCCCATGGCCCACAGGGACCGTTTGTTAGGGTGGGGAGTAGCGCTCCCCTTTTGTGATCTGTAGCAGGCTACCTCCTGCAGATCGCAGGGAGGGAGCTTTCAGGTCACCCGCCCATTCCCTTGCTCTACCTACCTCTCTCTCCTGTCTTCTGAAGCTGCGCACACTGCATGTGCAGGGTTGCCATCAACCAAGATGGTGGCAGAGGCTTTTTAAGGGGCTGATGCTACTACCACCATCTTGGTTGATGGCACTTGTGTGCATAGCATACCATGCATTCACGCCATCATAACTGAGGTTATCATCCTTTGGACACATAATGAGAAGACATGATTCACTAGAAAAGACAATAATGCTGGGGAAAACAGAAGGGAGTAGAAAAAGGGGAAGACCAAGCAAGAGATGGATTGATTCCATAAATGAAGCTGCTGACCTGAACTTAGAAGATCTGAACAGAGCGGTATATAACAGATGCTATTGGAGGTTGCTGATTCATAGGGTAACCATAAATCATAACCGACTTGATGGCACATAACAATGAGTGATGTTTCTTACCACTTGAGATTGCAGTTCTAGTCCAAAAGCCTGTCGGAATAAAAAAGTATTTGCCTGCCAACGGAAGGCTAGCAAGGAAGGGGCCATTCGTGCTTCCCTAGGAAGAGAGTTCCAGAACCTGGGGGCAGCCACCAAGAAGGCCCTATCTCGCGTCCCCACCAATCGCGCTTGCGAAGGTGTTGGGACTGAGAGAAGGGCCTCTCCTGAGGATCTCAACACCTGGGCAGGCTCATATGGGGAGATACGGTCTGGTGTGATTCATGAGCTTCAAATGTATGTTGAATGTGCTTTAAATGAATGGTGTGTTTCTGCCCTAGGTTTGATGTGCATTCATTAGTGAATTGAAAAGAACTATTTTAAAATATACTTTCTTTAAACAGGAGAAGGGCTGTAGTTCAGTGGTAGGGCATATGCTTTGCATGCAAACGTCCAAAATTCAATTTCTGAAAAAGGCTATTACCCTGAATCCTGGAGAGCCAATGCTAGTCCATGTCATCAGTACTGAGCTAGATGGTATCAAATGGCCTGATTTGGTATAAGGCAGATTCCTTTATTCCTAAAAGTGGAAAGAGACTCAAGGGCCACAGTGACTCTAAAATTTATTTATGTATTTTATTTACAATGTTTATATACCACTTTGTTGTAAAAAATCTCAGAGCAGTTTGCAGAAGGAATTAAAACAATAAAATTATTGGCAAAAACAGTTGAAGACAGGTATTTAAAAACATTCAAAATAATAAAACCAACAATGAGTTAAAAACAGCATTTTGCCACAGCATTCTGCACTAACTGCAGCCCCCGGTCAGGTTGTGGTGCATGGGGATTTCTGTGACGTTGGCTGACTGGCCGCCAGGATTTTTTTAGTTTTGGTTTTTGGTTAGGAATCCTGACTGGTTATGGGATACTGAGTGTTCTGCCTTACTCATAGGAATTTTGTTATGATTGGTATGGTACTGCTTTTAGGAAATCATCACTGTATTTTGTTTTTCTTTTCTACTTACATTTTATTTACCTTTAACCTCACTCCCTTACATCCATAGAAGCAACAACAATGGTTCCATGCGCTCAGCTCAACACCCTTAAACCCACTGATGATGCACTTTGTTGGTTGCATGATTGTTTGTTTCTTGCCCAATAGTGGTAAAAAGGAATTCACATACTGGGAAGTGTGGCTGCAATTGTTATTGTTCCCAAACTGCGCCTGTGAAGGTAGACCAAACAATGTGTGTTTTCTTTTTGTCAATTATTACTCACTTGAATTGGGTTGACTGTCAAAGTGAGTTTATAGCAGTGTACAGGATAGACAGAAAAGGGTAGAGAATCTTCTTACTCTTACTCATTTCTCAAACCTCTTTCTGAAGTTTAGGATCAAATCTTTGAAGAAGTTTGGAGCAGCCTTGTTAAAAGGTAGGGGCAGGGCATTCCAGGCAGGGGGGTGCCAATCCTGTTTGGATATGAATATCTTTGGAGAGGATCCCTAGTCAAGCTTTACCAGCAGCACAATCCAAACTATATCTACTCAGAAATAAGTTTTATTGAGTTCTATGGGGCTTAGTCCCTTAGAAATTATGTTTAGAATTACAGCCTTCAGGTATCCCTCTTTGCTCTTTGAGTGTTCCCATCTAACACCTCCAAGACACTAGGCTCCTTTTTTTGCTACAATTTCCTTCTGGTGACTGCTCTAGCCTGAGGGCACTTAAACCCTTCTTGCCAGAAGCAAGTAGGCTAGATTAAATGTTCCCTACTCAGGCTCCCTCTTTCTTAATTTCTTAATTTTCAGAGAAATGTTTTTGATTGAATTATATGCTCCAAGAACTATGGTTGATGCTTAATGTATCATGTCTAATGACATCACTCAGGCCCACCCCTGTGACATCAATTGGGCCTGCCCCTGTGACATCACTTGACCGTGCCCCTGAAATCTCAGGTTTTGGGATTAGGGTTGCCAGGTTCAATCCCTGAGACTGATCCTGTACCTTTAGGAGAAGAGAAAATCAGCCAAGTGCAGGTGTTCTTGCAACCCTGTAATGGGAAAAACCACAAGGTGGAATTCTCCCTTCCCTCTGCACAACTTTTAAAGATACAGAAGACCTCTTAATTGCCAGGCCTGGCCTCCAAGAGGTCTTCTGTATTATTTAAAAGTTGTGGAGGGGGGAGGGAGAATTCCACCTTGTGGTTTTTCCCATTACAGAGTTGCAAGAACACCTGCACTTGGCTGACCTTCTCTTCTCTTAAAAATACAGGATCAGTCTCAGGCCATGGACCTGGCAACCCTATTTGGGATGCTTCTGACCTGGCAACCCTATATACAAGGTTAAAACTTACATTACTTGCTCCACCCACCTTTGCCTCTGGTTCCATCCACTATCAGCATGTGGCCCTCAGAAGGTTATGCAGAAGGGAATGTGGCCCTCGGGCTGGAAAAGGTTTCCCACCTCTGGCTTAACTCTTTAGCAGTGTGAACATCTGCAATGGAAAATTCAAAGAAAAGTCCCACTGCCAGTGATTCTGCTGTCTGTCGCACAAAATACTTTCACAGGATCACAACCTAAGCATTTTAATCACTGAGGATTCTTGTATTAACAGTGCAGCTAAAATAAGACAATATTCATCCTCATTCCCATGATTACCTCTGGCCAGTCCCATTGGAGCATGCTCTCTAAATACTGCTAGATGTTTATCAAATCAAGTGTCAAGTAACTTGTAAAGTATCATTAAGAAAAAGGGATGGACTTAAAGTCTAGTACTTGGATGAGGCATTGTCTGTGCCTTAAAGGATTAGCAGACCATAGTGGAAGTACAGAGGGAAGAAAAGATGGAAAAAGAAAGGGAAAGGGCACAGGACAATGCTCACATGTTTTTCTCATGTCTCTGATATATGTTTTGACTGCCAATGATTCTGTTTTCTTTTAGTTGCCCTACTTCCTGTATTTTATTATTAATTATGTGGAATCCAATGGGAGGTAAATGGCTGTCAGTATAATTAATGGTTTAGGTTCAATCTGAAAGGAATTTCAGTATTAATAATCAAGATGAGACTTTTACTTCTGCAAGAGAAGCACATGTCAGGTGTCGCATCTCACTTCTAAAGACTGATGGGGTGGACTGTCTGGTTTCTCGTTTTTGGCAGGCTCTCATACACAAGGAAAGCGACAACAGGATTACAGTCATCTTGGTGTAGCAAAATATAATATGGAAAAGTCTGCCGCAGGGTACTTCATTACTTATTTGAGTGAATGAAAAATGCCTGGTGTCAAACACTAGATCTAAATCACCTTGTCTTCAAGCATTCCTTTCCCTTCCTTCCTTTCTTTCCCTCTCTGCTCAACAGTCTGTGGGATGGAAAAAAGACTATTTATGACAATTATTCTTAGCAGGTCTATTTTCCCCAGTGGGCTTGCATAACAGTTAAGTAACATTTCCCAGTATTTCCTTGCTGTATTGAGAGTTCCGTTTAAAGGAGTCAAATCACATTGTCCTTTCTTGATAGGGAAGAATTGCATCTCCTGTGATTTGAGGATGCTGACAACTCCCCTTGGATAGAAACTATTTTGCATCACAAAGAGAGGGTATGCCCATTGCAATATATCATAAAATTAGCATGGCACCAAATATTCTTCAGTTTCCATTTTTAACTAGAAGTTAGGCATTTCAGTGGGACAGACTTTTTTTTTCCTGGGAAAGAAAAGCCACTTACAGTATCTACTTATAATGTCTACTCAGAAGTAAACCTCATTGAGCTCAATGGGATTTATTACCTGTAAGTGCATCTAGATTTGTCATTTTAGCTTAGTGCTAAGTTAAAGTCTCATTGATTTCAATGGAAAGGATTTAAGCACATGACTAATGCTTACACTAAAATCAAAGGTACTCAGGTTTGATTGAACTGTTGAAATCCCTGGTGGGTCAGTGGGACTGTCTGAATTCCTAAGGCAGAGCACCTCCAAGAGTTCTAAGAAACATTACTGATCTGGTCTTCATGTCCTTTTTTCCCCTACCCAGCTGCTATGTATTTGTAGATTCTCCAAAGTGTTCCCTTTGCACAAAGTGCCCCATTTGTATGCGCTTTGTTTTCTAGAAAGGGGGCCGAGTAGTGTGCTTAGGTTGTGATCCAGCTAAAGTAGACTGCAAGTGCAGAAGTTTTGATGTTACCATTATCTGTATTCATTCATCTGCTACATTCTTATTTGCAGCCCACAGCTGGGAAATGAAGAGGCAAGACAAGATAAAATGTGGGTAAATCAAGGGCCATGTTTATTCAAATAAAGCCAATTAAATGCTTGATTGTATAACAAATAATCTGCAGAGAAAAGTGTGGGACCAAACTCTTACCCAGTCAGGCAAGGACATGCTACCGGGGAAAAGGGGGTGGTCTAAGCCCCATCCCCTTCCCCGGGCCCCATCCCTGCAGGGTGGTTAGGGAGGCCGTCCTGCTCCACCACCCCATCAGGGCTGCACAACTCTGAGTGAGTGTTACAGGTTAGCCTCAAAGGTGAGCCTTATCCTGCCAACAGGTCACACAACCTGGAAGGCAAGCCTCAGATCCCACCTATCACTTAAAGGGTGCCTAAGGGTGCTCACCAAACCCTACCCTGTGAAATTCCCGCACATATCTGCCACAGAAGAGGACAAACCTCAGTTTACTCCCTCTTCCCCACCTGTGGCAAATTATTTCACTCAGGGCACTCTGCAGATCAGTTAGAAACAGATCATTACCCAGGTCAGACATATGAACACTGTCTGGCCGGTAAAGATCAGCCCTGCCACACTTCACCTCGGGGTGATGTATTATGTCACCCCACCAATCAGCAAGATCAAATCCAGTCTCCATATATACCTCCTTACAAGCCATGTTCAGATTTCTGGGGTCAATTCCCGCCCTCCAAATCCTCCTGGGGAGGATATCAGACCAAACAGTCATGGTCCCAGGCCACCCACTACGTACGGCCTCAAATTCCAGGCAAGCCTGAATGATAAGGGCTTTTCCCCTTCAACATTCCCAGGTTGTTGCCTCTCAAAAGAATAACCAAAACCTGTGGAGGGTGCTGCACCAATGAAGCATCACAGAGCTTTTGTAGGAGGCGTTTCCATAGCATGCCAAAGTGTAATGGCTGAGCCCCAAATGGGTTCTGTGCCTGGTCTGCGATGCCCTCTTCTTGTACCAGAACACCATGCTGTGGCCACAAATGAGTACCTTGACTCTCTCCAGCACCTTCCAACCTGTTAAAACAGAAACAACAATACTCTCATTAGTGCAACAGTCAATGTGGGCCCTTGATTGGCCTGACATAAGCACAGAAAGCACCCGATCGCCAGTGCCCCACTGCCTGAATTGCAGTGCTCCCAAATCCCAAGGTAGCTGCTGTGGAAACCTCACCAATCTTGAGAGCGTGTACCAAACAGCCTGGGATCCAAACCCAAACATGACAAGGCCCGCTTGGTGATGGACCAAAACTGGAACTGGTGACAAAATAGAAAGCCCCCATAAATGAATCCAAGGCCCAGACTGGACACAGCCCATCAACAGGGGAAGAGGCCAAGGTGATAACAGCTCCTCGCCCTCTCTGATCGGTCTTTGACTTGCGCAGCCAAATCCGCACACTGCTGCTATCCACCATCACATCACTTACCTCCAAAGCCCAACCAGACCTGTCATTTCTAGAAGAGGCAAACAACTCTCCCATGTGAAAAGCCCCAAAACATGCTACAACAGCAACTGCATGTAACAAAATTGCCTCATAGCTGGAACTCCATAGAGACACCCAAACCCATGAAAACCCCCCAAAATTGCTGGTGAGACAGGGCAACAAGTGTCTGGTGCAGGAGGATGGGCCCTAGTCCACCCTTCGAGCAACTTCCTTATCCTAAAATCACCAGACGAGTCAGGGACACCCCTAACCTTGGCCAGAAAGCCAATCCTTGCTAACTTACCCCTAATGGTCTTCACCAAAAGCCCCTGCTGGTGAAAAACCACACAAAATTCCACCAACCAATCCACTGGGATAGGCCAGAGGAGAGAATATCTCCTGCTAGAACAAAAACTGTCAAATTCCCTACCTGCTCTCAAATAAGAGTTTCTTGTTCTGGGGGCAAGGTACAAAAGTATGGCCTTCTCAGCTTCAAACTGCCAAGATCCCACAGTGCCACCGGCATTAGCTCTGGTTGAGGCCTGGCCAAAGGGGCCAACTCCAGAAAACATGGCATCTGATGGTGAGAGAGGGCATCAGCCACGCTGTTGTCTAGACCAGGAATATGGCAAGCAAGAAAAAGAATATTAAATTTAAGGCACTGAGTTACAAAAAAATGTAAATGTACTGCCTTCAAGTCGATTCTGGCTTATGGCGACCCTACGAATAGGGTTTTCATGAGACTGAGAGGCAGTGACTGGCCCAAGGTCACCCAGTGAGCTTCATGGCTGTGTGGAGATTCGAACCCTGGTCTCCCAGGTCATAGTCCAAAGTATGTACCAAAACCATCACTGTAGCACTCCTAAAAGTAAGAGAGCTAATAACTTGCACCGTGGCCTGGTTGTCACACCAGAAATGCACCATGGAGTTAGCCAGATCAGCTGCTCACAGACGTACTGCAACCACTATGGAAAAAAATTCCAAAAAGGTCAGATCCCTAGTGATGCCAGCCTCAGCCCAGGCCACCAGCTATGCCTCTGTGCACCAGCTATCCCAAAAAATAATCCTAAAACCTAAAGCCCCAAAGGCATCAGAGTGAACTTGCAACTCCGTCTCCAATAAGAAATCCCTACACCAAAAAGAAACCCCATTAAACTGATCCAAAAATTGTGACCAAACTAGTAAATCTTCCCTCATGTTCCTGGTAATTCTAACCCAATGATGAGGCCTGCATAGGCCCCTCATTAGGTCACAAACCCTCCACAAAAACTCTCTGCCAGGTGCTATGACCCTGCACACAAAATTTATATGCCCTACCAATTCCTGAAGCTCCCCAAGGATTGCCTTCGTAGCAGCCCTCATGCTATCAACCCTGCGTTTCAACTCCCCTAATTTGACTGCCGGTAAACGACAAGCCTGTGCAATGGAGTCAAGCTCAATACCAAAAAGGTAAGCACAGGAGAAGGGCCCTCGGTTTTTTCCCTGGCCAAAGGCACCCCTAACTCCTCTGCCAGCTGCCCAATGCAGCCATAAGCTGCCTACACTGCTGTGAGCCAGCAGGACCAGCAACAAGAAAATCATCAAGGTAATTCACTACTGCACTAAAGCCAGCTCGCCTCCTGAGAGCCCACTCAAGGAATGTCCTAAATCATTCAAAAGCTGAACACGAAATAGAACATCCCATGGGCAGAGCCTGATCTACGTAAAACAAACCCTTAAACGAAAACCCCAATAGATCAAAGTCGAAAGGGGGAACTGGCAGGAGGTGGAAAGCTGACTTAATATCACACTTACCCATGAGAGCGCCTGGGCCAAAACGCCGAACCATAACAACTGTGCTGTCAAAAGAAGCATAACGTACCAAACACAAATGCTCAGAAATCATTCACTGACTGCTCCCTAGGGTAAGACAAGCGATGAATGAGGCGATATTGTCCAGGATCTTTCTTAAGAACAATGCCCAAAGGGGGACTTCCGGGAAGGGTGACTTAGCCTGTGCCTGCTTTTGAGACGGGCTCCTGCCTCAAAAGAAGCTTATTCAGATATATCAGTCAGTTTTTTCTTTTTTTTTTGACTGATTAAACTTCTCCCGGGTAGGGAGAAACGAAGAGATTAACCTCAAAGCCTATTTTTGTTGGGACGACCAGATCTCATTAATTTATGGGACGAGGTCCAGCCGACGAAGGTGGGACGGATTTTTAACAGCAAGCTCTATCTGATAAAGCGAACGTTCACCTTATCTTCTAAGAGAGAACGCACTAACAGGCAAGCACCCTTCTTTCTATATTTTTCTTTTACTTGACTTAAATTGTTGCTGTTTAAAAGAGATTTGCCAGATTGATCAGTTTTTGACATCTCACTGGGGAGCCATAACTTCTCTCTGCTACGCACTAATTAATAGCTTATCTCTGTTTTTGTTGCAAAAAGCTGTCCTGGATTTGCATTCTAAAGATATACACAGAAGAGGGATTTCTATTCCAGATTTTTATTTTGAAAAATATTATACTGTTTTGAGACTACTCTCTTTTTGGTCTATTTTATTTTGACGAATCTGTTTCTTGACGATTGCCATTAATTGTTTCGATCCTGGGAACTGCATTTTGTTTACTTAACTATTGGAGAGATAAGGCTGTCTGCTCTGTTTATACTGTGATGTCACCAAGTTTGGAGTATTAACCCAATTGTTGCTGAAATAAGAAGTGGTTTTCCTATATTTTTCTTTTAAAATGGCAATTAAGAAAGTGGCTGAAAATCTGGAAATAACTATGTTTCAGAAAATAATGGATGAGATTGAGATAATGAAAATTGAATTGAGTAAAATGAAGCAGGAGATTAAAGATATAAGGGTCCCTGTGAGAGAGGTGACCCTGGAAGGGGTCCCTGTGAGAGAGGAGACCCCGGAGATTGGAACAGGGGTCCCTGTGAGAGAGGTGACCCTGGAGACTGGAATAGGGGTCCCTGTGAGAGAGGAGATCCCGGAGATTGGAACCAACGTGGAACAGGAACAAGATTTGGAGTCTATGGACTTTAGAAATAAAATCTATTGTTTGGAACTCAATGTTATCTCTGAAGAAATGAATGAAGATTCTAGAGATAAAGTTATCAATGGCATGGATAATCTTCTGGACTGGAATGATGTGATGGAGCCCAATATAGAGAAAATCTATGGAATTAACTGCAGCCATGTGACAATGGAAAAACTTTTAAGAGATGACCCAGTGTATTTTGAAAAAAAGAACAGAGATATGATTTTACAGCAGTATTTCAGCAACCTATTCAGAATGGATGGCAAGAAAATATTTGGGATAGAGGTAATCCCCATCAGACTCTTACTATATGACTATGGCTTTGACAGCAAGATTATTATGGAATACTGATAATGGAAGATTGGATATTGAAATTACTGGACTTAACAAGACTACTGAAGATGGAAGATGGAAAATGGAACTAATAGAGATAATAGAACAATGGCTACTGAAATTATTGAACCTAACAGATTCTGATGTGATGGATTAATTGAAATGTTTATTTTGACTATGGTTATGACAATAAGATTATCATAATTAGTAATGAGATGGATTAATCGATATGCTTATCTGGAAAAAAAAATTGATAGATATATTTCTTAAAGAATTGAAACCTCTCTTTGACTTTTTGTGGAAAGAATAAAGTAATGTTTATGAGATTTGATGATTAAGTAAGATAACTACTGGAGGAAAGTGATTTTATAATATGACTTAAGAGACAGGATTGTTATATATTATAGACTTATAACTGATTTGATCTTTGACAAATGGGAAGTCAATATTTTACTCTTTATTTTTTATTTTTGTTTTTTTTTTCTTTTTTTCTTTTTGTTTAACTATTTTTGATTTTGTTTTTTGTCTTTGAATGTTTTATGATTTTGTCTTGTATGTTTTATGAAAATCTGAATAAAAATTATTGAAAAAAAAAAAAAAGAACAATGCCCAAAGGGGATACCCTTAAAGTGGGCATAGCAGGGTAATCAAACAGACCCAAGACCCATCCCTCAGCTATCTCCTTATCTTATTCTCTCCTGTCTCCGTTCCAACTACCGACTTCAGATTCCCTGACATGTAGGGCCTATGCTTCCCCACAACCGGAATCCTAAAATCACAACGAAAACCTTCACCCAAGTAAACTGCATCCACCCGCTTAGGATGCTGACAGAGCAAATACAAAAGCCGCCGAATACTAATTGGGATGGGACCCCTTACTTGGAGGCTGCCGTCCAGATCTGGGCTTTCTCCCCTTCTGAAAACCCTTAAACCCCCGAGCTCTAGAGCAGCTGGTAGAAGGATGGGAGCCAAAGCAGGTGGAACACTCATGCCTAAATTTACATGGGTCTCTGTTGCAAAAGCCCATAGCACTGAACTCACAACAAAGCAGGCAGAGTTGAACCCTTTGTCCCATGGACCCACGGGAAGGCACCACAGTGGCAGACTTACCCAGTAAATGCCTACTATCTGCCCTATCCCCTTGCACGTGTCGAGCTGCAGTCATGAACTGCAATCACAACTCTGGGTCCTTTCTGTCCCACTGCAGTTTCACATCCACTGCCACTCTCATCTGAAAAGATTCATCATAGGCCAGCCATGCTGACCCCATGAATTCTGTATGTGCCCTAAATATTATGTCTAGGTATGTCACCAAAGCTGCTGTCCTCATAGGCTTGTGCTGAATCACCACCCCCATATAAATTAAAAATCCTGCCATCCAATTACCCCAGGTCCTATCCACCTTTTTCTTTTTGAACTTCCCATTGTCTTTCTCCTCCTGCTTATCCTTTTCCTTCTGCTCCGGCTCTCAGTATAACAGGGAAAACACATCTATGTATTCTCCCTTCCAAACATGCTCCCTTGTTGCCAACAATAAGTGAGCCCCCAGAGGAGCTGACATCTCCCCAAATGGAACCGCACCAGCCAGGACAGAAGACAACGGATCAGCAGTGAGGTGGGCTGCCCCTGCAGCAGGAGTGCCCACGGGGATCCAAACCTGTCTACAAGCATCACTCACAGGCTGCTGCTGGGCAGAAAGAGAAATGCCCTGTCCATATCCATCAGGTACCACCCCTGAATATGCCAGGTAAGGCCACCCTGAGCAGCTCCCCATGGCATAGCCCAAGGCCCAATTCCAGGCCACCCAGGCATTTCCCATACATTACCTGGAGGAGTGGACTCACCAAAATCTGGATGAGCTATAGCAGCCTCCACATCAGGGTTCCTACAGCCACCAACTCCGCCTCAGGAGCCAAATACATAGGTGCAAACTGGCCCAATGGGCCCTCCAATGCAGCTAAGCAGTCTATAACAGCGTTCCAATTGTCACCATCCTGTCGCTTCTTATCCTGTTTACCTTTAATTACCTTAACCCTCTTCACAGTATTCTCCTGAGGTTGCCTTTTCAGCCTCTCCAAGGAGCTGATACAGGCTAACACTGGAGCCATATGAGGCCTTTCATCCTTGGAAGAGGAGGACTCCTGGGGTGGAGGAGGTGGCTGCTGAATTGGTCACTTAGTGGCCTTCCTCCCTTTAGAGCCACTCCCACCCTTCTTAGGAGGCATAAGCACACAGTACTAGCAATAACTGTAATAATAAAATAGTAGTAACATTAATAGTAATAACAATAACATTCATGAACCAGATAAAAAGCTGGCCAGGCCAAATGACCTACCCAAAATGTCCACCCACTGGGCTGCAAACAAAATGGCTGCCCAGGCAATATGGCCCTAGATAGGCTTACCTAAAATGGCTGGTCAGGCAAGATGGCCACTGCCACCTTAAGCCCATCCAAAATGGCCACCACAAGATGGCTACCAATGGAAAATGGCACCAAACACAAGGCCCTACCTAGGCTGAGAGAGGGCGGAGCAGGGCTTAAATAACCAACCTGCCCTGCCCCTGCACAACATGGCATGTGTGGCTATGCTGCAATTGGGGTTTTTTGTAAACCATACCAGGTCTTTCCCAGCATGGCTGCAAAGGCCTGCCATCAACAGAGCCCTCTGGGTCTGTCGATGGGTGGGAATAGTTATCTACTTGAGATGGAAGTGAAGTTGATC
Source organism: Rhineura floridana (assembly GCF_030035675.1). Classification (NCBI taxonomy): domain Eukaryota; kingdom Metazoa; phylum Chordata; class Lepidosauria; order Squamata; family Rhineuridae; genus Rhineura; species Rhineura floridana. The sequence goes on from NC_084480.1 coordinate 114,775,369, forward strand.
AGCTTTCAATAAAACATCTGGTTTGGTGACAGCTGATGTAAATCAAGACTTGATATATATTTTCAAATTGATTTACCATTTTTATTTTTGCACTGAAGTAACAAGATTTATGGCACTTCAGTTTGGTACAAGTATAAATTGATGGACATATTTGTGTGGGATGGGGGGTTGCAGGAATAGCACAGCAAACTGATGTACTTATCAAAGTGCTTCAAACAACCTAAAGGAACATGCCAGTGCAACATTGAACACAGGTATATAAAGAAACATAGATTTCCTACTCCATAACTCTGCTGTCACTTCCAGTTATTTCTGATATGCCATGATAAAAGAGTGCTCCTAGTGGACTTCATAAAGTCACATGCTAAATGAGGGTTATTTTCAACTGATGTTTCAATGTTACTTTTCATTTGAATGCAGGATTTTACATTCTCCAGCTAACAGAATAAGGCATATATTTTTAAAAAACACAATTCAATAATAATTCTAGCTATCCCTAACTTGCCACATGTCACTATTTTTAATGGTTAGTGCTCTGGACTTAGATTTCATCCATGTTCAAATCTTGGTAGAACCTTGTTTTTGTTGTTGTGACATTTCTCTTTTGAAGGAAGGATGGGATATTAATTTAATCAATAATAAAAATAAAAATAGCCATATTTTGTGTAGGGGAAGGGCCATTGCTCAGTGGTAGATCATCTGCTCTGCATGCAGAAGGTCCCAGATATCTCCAGGTAGGGCTGGGAGAGACTCCTGCCTGAAACCCTGGAGAGCTGCTGCCTGTCTGTGCAGACACTATTGAGCTAGATGGACCAAGGATCTGATTGGGTGTAACACAGCTTCGTATTTTGCAATGGTTAATAACAATTGATGAAAGGATATCTGATAATTTGTGTATATCTTTCAAATAGGCACATACTGCAACAATACCAGTTTTGGGAGTGGTAGTGCCATCAGAGTAATGTATGAAATCTTTTAAATTATTTCTACAGATGCATATAGCTTCCCATCCAAAAGTACAGATCTGGCTATTATACACCATTTCCCAGTCAACACATATGTATGCCTAATGAAGACCTGCATCATAGCTGCATACTTGCTCTAATGCAACCCGGTGTTCCTGCTCCCTAGATGTTGTTGGACTCCAACTTCCATCAGCCCCAGTCAGCATGGTCAATGGTCAGGGGTGTTGGGAGTTGGAGTCCAAAACATCTGAAGGGTATCAGATTGTCCCAAAGGCACAACAACTAGCATAACAACTAACAAGTCACTATACGAGTTTTGCAGATCTGTGAAAGCTATTCAGAAACCTACTTTTTATTTGGTTATTTTACCTCCAATTGGGAATATGTGATTATTTTAATTTAATAATATTTTTAGCCTGGCAGTCAACAAACAATCTCAGATTGGAGTACAGTAAAAATTATAGCAGTCCATTAATATCGAACAACAGAGCAGATAAAATGACCAGACCAGAGCAACAAAACTAAAACAATAAATTTTTTAAAAAACTGTTCAGCAAATGCTTGTATAAACAAATGTATCTGCAGATTTAAGGTATGTGGCTTCCCCCAAAGAATCCTGGAAACTATCGCTTACCTCACACAGAGCTACAATTCCCAGCATCCTTAACAAACTGCCGTTCCCAGGAATCTTTGGGGGAAGTAATGTGCTTTGAATGTGCTTTAAATATGTAGTGCATATGCAACCAGTTGGTTCCGAATGCTCTCAGCGGGAAAGGCACCCCACAAGCAGGACACTACCATGGAGAAGGCCTTGTCATGAGTTACTGCATAACAGATACATTCAACCATAGCACTTCCCCAATGGAAAGATCTGTTAATCTTGGTTCTCTCCGTTTCTCATTTTTCTGCCCTTAATTCAGTTCTCCACATTTCTGCAGCAATTTGTCAACTTTTTTAAAAAAAATCCTCATGAAAATTCTTCAGCATTTGAGTGCGAATTTCTCCTAGTAAACATATTTTGTAGGCAGTTTTGACCAATGTATACATTTTGCAAGCCATTTCTCATCATATCATGCATTTCTGTATGTTAATTTCAGTCATATTCATTTTATGCACATTTTTGCTTAATATATGCATTTTTGTAAACATTCGTTGGTTGATGAACTGCACTGCAAATTTGAATAAGCGTGAATTCAGAGGATGGCCGTATTTTGGCTCCCATGTTGTTTCAAAAAGTGCAAATTTGATTGATTTGGCTTGAATTGCAAACTGAATTAAATTTCTCCTGTCCCTAATGGGAGGAGTCCCTTCTTTAAATATTTTGGTTCCAATCTGTTTAGCGCTTCACTAGCAGATGTTGCTGGACTCCAGCTCCATCCGCCCCAGCCAACATGGACAATGGTCAAGGATAATGGAAGCTGGAGACTAACATCTGGAGGGTCACAGGTTCCCCATCCTTGCCCTAGGCTAGAGCATTATATAAGAAAAGTGAAACTAAAACAAAAAAAAATATTTCCATGTGTAAAACCTTTTGTGAGAATGGAAGCATGGGAAGGGAAATCTTTTGCACAACAGCTCTCAGTTTCAAAGAAGTTTGCTATGTGTTGTGTTGGGGGTGGGGAAACAAGTGGAAACAACACATGCCCAAAGTCCCTTTCTTACATGGGGCTATGTGTGGTCTTTTGAATGTTGACTATAGACCCGATAGCCTAAACATGGATCATTTTCAGTGTGGTTTCAGGCCTGGCCATGGCACTGAAACTTCCTTGGTTGCCCTGACTGATGACATTTATCAGAAAACTGCTTTTTGTAAACCATTTAGAGGTCTTTACATTCAAGCAGTATTCATTCATTTCATTGGCGATCACTTGTGGCTGAGTAAGGTTGTCATCCAAGATAAGGCCTTTAACAGTGGGTCCATAAGTGACTGTGGAGGCCAATTCTGGATCCACACAACCTCCCACAGTGAGGACATAGGTTTCCAGATGGAAGATGGTCACAATGAGGATTTGTTTGACGTGCCTTCGGCTTAGCCCTGTATTCATGCTTCTTCAAAGTCCATAGCACCTTTGATAATAGCCAACCTCCATTTGGGACATTCATGGGCCAAGACTTCCCAGTTCTTGATGCTATGCTACATTTTTTTAGATTTGCTTTAAAAACATCTTTAAATCTCTTTTGCTGTCCACCAATATTCCATTTTCCATCCTTAAGTTGGGAGTAAAGTAGCTGCTTTGGAAGACGGTGATCAGGCATTCAAACAACATGACCGGTCCAGCAAAGTTGATGTTGAAGGATCATTGTTTCAACACTGGTAGTCTTTGCTTCTTCCAAAATGCTAACTTTAGTTCGTCTGTCTTCCCAAGTAATTTGCAGAATTTTCTGGAGGCAGCATTGGTGGAATCTTTCAAGAAGTTGGGAGTGGCGTCTATAGGTGGTCCATGTTTCACAGGCATACAGTAAGGTTGGTAGTACAATGGATTTGTAAATAAGCATTTTGGTTTCCCTGCGAATATCCCGATCCTCAAACACTCTATGCTTCATTCTGGAGAATGCAGCACTTGCAGAGCTCAAGATGATGTTGAATTTCAGCATTGATGTCAGCTTTTACAGAGAGATGGCTGCCAAGATAGGGGAAATGATCAACGTTCTCCAGCGTCACACCATTAAGCTGGACTGATGGTGCTACAGAGGGACTAGTTCGCACCTTTTAAAAAAGCACTTTGGTTTTTTTAATATTAAGTGAGAGCCCAAGCTTTCCATATGTTTCTGCAAAGATGTTTGGGATAGTTTGAAGATCTTTCTCTGAATGTTCAGAGACTATATTATTATTAGCATATTGAAGTTCTACAACAGAGGTTGACATTACCTTACTTTTTGCTTTCAGCCTACTGAGATTAAAAAGCTTTCCATCTATTCAATATATGATTTCCACGCCAGTGGGAAGTTTCCCCTCAATAAGGTGTAGAATCATAGCAATGAAGATAGCAAATAAGGTAGGAGCAATGACACATCCATTTTATGCCTGATCCGACTCTGAATGGATTGCTCTGAAAACCATTGTTATCCAAAATTGTCACTGTCATGTTGTCATGAAGGAGTCGCAAAATATTCAGAAATTTATCAGGGCATCCAGTTTTCAGAGGCATGGTCCAGAGAGTGGTTTGATTCACAGTGTTAAAGGCCTTAGTCAGATCAATGAACACCATATATAAAGGTCGATTCTGCTCCCGACATTTTTTTTGAAGCTGTCGTGCAGTGAAGATCATGTCTACTGTTCCCCTGGAAGTGTGGAAACCATTTTGAGATTTGGGGAGGACATCCTCTGAGATGGATGCGATTTGCAAGGATCCTTGCAAGAATTTTACCTGTGATAGCAAAAAGAGAGATACCTCGATATTTCCCAGAATCTGTTCTATCACCCTTCTTAAAAAGGGTGATAATTATGGCATCCCTAAAGTCTTTCGGGATCTCCTCCCTCATCCAGATTTTTTCGATGAGCTTATGAAGTTGTTGTGTAAGTTCAGGCCCACCTTCTTTAAGGTCTTCAGCAGGAATCCCATCAGGTTCACTAGCTTAGTTCTCCATTTGATTGATGGCTTTACTGACTTCATCCAAATTAGGGGATACTGCAAGCCCATCTCGAGTTTGTTGTTGTGGAATTTGCAAGAAGACTTCACCAGCCACAATAGAGTTACGATTAAGGAGGTGTCCAGTGTTGGGCTGTGACCCATGGGCATTACTGTCTCTAGTTGTTTTCCATAAAGCCTGCAAGTTTGGAGAAGTAACTGTTATCTCTTGGCCTGAGAGTGAGCAGACATCCAAGGCCAGCGGTTGTCATGGTAACGTGAGATAGCAACTGGGAAAGATCTAACAGAGTCTGTAAGTTGTGTCTTCTGTGTATTGCCTCTGAACTGAGAGGTTCTCTTCTGTGTATACCTTTGGAGAGAGAGGCACCAGAAGGGGGGTGACTGAAGAAACTCTACATGTATTTACTCTTAAGCCTTTGGCCGTAATGTCTTAATAAAGACTCTTAACATGATCTAATGCTCTGAAGAAGTTTCTTGCTCAACTTAACTCCAACGTAATGTATGCTGTTTCACGCAACAACGCACACATGTCAACAGGGGTTATGGGCCCAGATCCACAGCGCATTACACGGGAGTAAGTTGCTGGTCTGAACGGCAGACGGAGTTCCAGAGGGCAGCTTGATTGATTGTACCAGACGGAGGTGAGCAGCATGGCTGTAAACCTGTCTGGGGGAGGCTTGCCAATGGAAAGATTGACGGAAAAGAATTATGGCAGCTGGAAGCCGAGGATGCGGGCTTTGCTGATAACAGAGGATTTATGGGACATTATAGATGGACCACCCCCGGCAGTATTGACCGCGGCCTGGAAGCGCAAAGATCAGAGGGCGCAGGCATTTATAATCTTGGCTCTATCAGATTCTCAACTGATGTGTGTGAGAGATGAGCCATCGGCTAAACAGATGTGGGACGCGTTGCAGGATTTGTCCCAGGAATGGCAGCGGAGGCAGAAGGCGCAGAGAGCCGAGCTGATGGAAGCTGTCAGAAGCAAGGAGGAGAAAAGTGCCGAACCGGAGGAGGCAGCCGAAAGCAAACAGGATTACAAGCAGCAGCTGTTAAAGGCTTGTTATGCCTGTGGGGCTCATGGGCATCTCCGAAAAGACTGTGCAGTCAAGCGAAACTCCAGGGACGGAGGCTTGAAGCAGGGAAGTGTGAACTTTTTTTGTAAACAGAAGTCTCAAACTTTAGCACCTGTTAACTGGCTTCTTGACAGCGGTGCAAGCCATATATTAATTAAAGACAGAAGTTTGTTTTATGCTTCAGAAGAAGTGCAGGATTTTGTGCAACTTGCAAATGGATCACACAAACAGGTGGAAGCCCGAGGACTGGTGAGATTTAATAAACTTGGGATAATGTCAGAATGTTTGTTTGTTCCGGAATTGGCTCATAATATTTTATCAGTTCAAAAACTGATGAATTCTGGGTATTGTGTAACATTTGATAGAGGAAAATGTTTTCTGCAGAGAAGAGGCAAAGTTGTCTGTCAGGGTTTTATGACACAAGGGCAGTTTAGAATGTCCATGGGTGTGAAGTGTGCTGATGCCTTGAGTTTAATGGGGCAGAAAGAGAATGACGGTCAGAGCTGTAAGAAGACAGCTGTTAAAAGCACACAGCCACAGTATTCATGTAATGCAGTCAGGCTGATGCCTGAAAGAGTGCATCGCAGCCAAGTTTACAAGCCACAGGGTAAGAGACGTGGCAAACGTGCACCTAGAGCACAAGAGAATGGATATTTCAGAGCTTGGTGTCCAGAAACACAAGTGCAAACATTTAAACCAGATCTTGACATAAATCTGAAAAGTACGAAGACAAAGAGTCTGGTTTTGTCAGGAGCAAAGACAGGAGGTCTTGAATGTTTTGTGGATGCAGATCATGCAGGGGAACTGAGCAGTCGTAAGTCAACCTCTGGCATAGTTGTGATGTGGCACGGGTCATGCATTGACTGGAGCAGCAAGAAACAAAATGTGGTGGCAACCTCAAGTGCAGAAGCAGAGTATGTGGCTCTATCACAGGCCTGTAATGAGCTACAATGGTTCGCAATGCTCATGCAGGAGATAGGCATTGATATGCAATTTCCGATTACTGTATATGAAGACAATCAGACCTGCATCAAGATAGCCACATCAGAAGCTCATACCAAAAGAACAAAACATATTAGTGTCAGATACTTTCATGTAAGGGATTGTGTGCAGCAGGGGTTCGTTAACCTGACATTTTGTGACACTAACAACATGGTGGCTGACATAATGACCAAGCCTTTGTGTGAGGAGAAATTTGGCAAACTGGTGACAAGGCTTGGAATGAGCCAAAGTTTGATTGAATAAAGTTTTAGCTAAATGTGCAGAGATGTTCTGAAATGTACTGTAATGTACTGAGATGTAATATGGATCTGTATGATGCAATGTATTGAAATGTATTACCTTTGTATTGCTGAAATGGAAAAGTTATAGATGCAATGGAAAGTATTTGCAGTCTTAATGGAAAAAAAGGGGGGTATGTTGGGCTGTGACCCATGGGCATTACTGTCTCTAGTTGTTTTCCATAAAGCCTGCAAGTTTGGAGAAGTAACTGTTATCTCTTGGCCTGAGAGTGAGCAGACATCCAAGGCCAGCGGTTGTCATGGTAACATGAGATAGCAACTGGGAAAGTTCTAACAGAGTCTGTAAGTTGTGTCTTCTGTGTATTGCCTCTGAACTGAGAGGTTCTCTTCTGTGTATACCTTTGGAGAGAGAGGCACCAGAAGGGGGGTGACTGAAGAAACTCTACATGTATTTACTCTTAAGCCTTTGGCCGTAATGTCTTAATAAAGACTCTTAACATGATCTAATGCTCTGAAGAAGTTTCTTGCTCAACTTAACTCCAACGTAATGTATGCTGTTTCACGCAACAACGCACACACATCAACATCCAGCTGGTTATAAAAATTTTCCTTGATGTCTTCATCAGCATCTAATGTTGGTGCATAAGCACTTAGAATAGTTGCCTGCTGATTTTTGGCAAGTTTTAACTGGAGAGTTGAGAGTCGTTCATTAATGCAATAGGAACTTCTAATGAGAGCTTCACAAGAGTATTTTTAATAGCAAAGCCTACTCCATGTATTCATAGTTCTTGTTCAGGCAGTCCTTTCCAGAAGAAGGTATAACCACCTTTTTCTTCCTTCAGTTGTCCTTCTCCTGCTCTTCAAGTTTCTTGGAGTGCTGCTATGTCAATATTAAAACGTCTCAACTCCCTCGCAATGATGTCAGTCCTGCTTTCAGGACGTTCACTATCTGTATAGTCCAGCAATGTCCATGTTCCAAAGTTCAATTGTCTTTTGCGACCGCTAAGTGGTGACCCTACTGGACGAGGTAATCCAGTCAGGGAGAGAGATGAGGCAGACTATGTTTAAGGCACCTTTTCCAGCCCCCTCCTCATTCGGGGTGAGCAGAGTGGATCCTGAATACAAGTGCTCAGTCGTGGATATAGCTGCCAAACTACTCAACTGAGTTGTCAGCTCTTCACTGAGACAGCAGTGTTGGTGGGGGTGCAGGCAGGGCTGGAGATTCCTTGGTAATTGCCAGGCCGTAAGTCCTCAGCCGGCAGCTTGGCTATAAATCTGCCAGGCTAGCAAGGAGGAAGCAAGATAAGGGCAGAGGCCGTTCAAAGCTTACGTGCCAAGCCAGAAATCCAGAAGAGACGTCAGTGAAGGTCCGGGTCTAGTTTGCCGAGAGATCAGTCCAAGTCAAGGTTCAGGGGATAGGAAGACACACAGTGGTCACGCCTGACGTTGTAGTCAGCAACAAGCTGAAGCCAAGGTTTGACTTTTAAGGAGCAGGTTTGTCAGCAGGTGTGAGCCATCAGCATTTTGGCCTTAAGTGGACAGGCCTGCCCCTCTTCTGCCTGACCTTCTGTTGTCTACGTTCTGCAGGTGAGAGGGGAGTATCCTGTTCATTGTCTGCGTCTGGCTGAAGGGCTTCAGCTGTGTCTGGGGTGCTCTGCAGCTGAGGGGGAGAAGGAGCTGGGTTCTCAGGAGTTTCCTCCATTTCTCCTTCTGGGTCTGCTGCTTCTGGGTCTGCTGCTGTTACTCCCGAGTCATCCTTGTCTGATGAGTCCTCTGACGGGGCCATGACATGAGTCTGTATCCACCTCCCATGTGCCGGTCCATGACTAGGGGTTGCCGGATTAAACAGTCCTGCCCCCATCACCATTAGCCATTGGTTTGGTTTGGTTGGAAGATGCCTGTGCGTGAATTTGTTTTATGCGGGGAGATTGGCGCACAATGATCAACACACAATCTTGACAGAAAAAGGCTTTGATCCAATGGCATGGATACCACGACAATTGGAAGTCTTTTAACTGCTGTAGCCTTCATGCGCCTTCACAGCCGTTGTAACATACACATTGTTATCCTCCGCCTGTTCTGACATTGAAGACATTCTTAGATTGTTCTTTGTCTGGTTCCTGTCCCTTGAGCTTACTGCCATGGGTGACCCTGCTAGGACTACACGACTCCCGACGGCATCGCTCATAGGGTTCATTGGAACACACAAAACCACTCACCACTACAAGGTGACAATCCAGTGAGGGGTCAAGCAGTATACTGTTGTTGTTGTTATGTGCCTTCAAGTCAATTACGACTTATGGTAACCCTATGAATCAGCGACCTCCAATAGCATCTGTTGTGAACCACCCTGTTCAGATCTTGTAAGTTCAGATCTGTGGGTTCCTTTATGGAATCAATCCATCTCTTGTTTGGCCTTCCTCTTTTTCTATTCCCTTCTGTTTTTTCCAGCATTACTGTCTTTTCTAGTGAATAATGTCTTCTCAATTTGTGTCATCTTAGCTTCTAGTGATAATTCAGATTTAATTTGTTCTAATACGCAATTATTTGTCTTTTTCACAGACCATGGTATGCACAAAACTCTCCTCCAACACCACATTTCAAATGAGCTGATTTTTCCAACTTTCACATCCATACATAGAGATCGGGAATACCATAGTCTGAATGATCCTGACTTTAGTGTTCAGTGATACATCTTTGCATTTCAGGACCTCTCCTAGTTCTCTCATAGCTGCCCTCCCCACTCCTAGCCTTCTTTTGATTTTTTGACTATTGTCTCCATTTTGGTTAATGACTGTGCCAAGGTATTGATAATCCTTGACAACTTCAATGGCCTCGTTGTCAACTTTAAAGTTACACAAATCTTCTGTTGTCATTATTTTAGTCTTTCTGACGTTCAGTTGTAGTCCGGCTTTTGTGCTTTCCTCTTTAATTTTCATCAGCAAATAACAGAAATAAGGCATGAGCTGTGCTGATCTTGCTTTAGTGGTGAGGAAGCAACAATATTTAAACAGTTATTATATTTTGGATATTCACTTTAAATATGCTTGATTTACTTCGCAATTTTAGTGAAGTTTCTTAGAGTAAATTATTTTCTTTTGCATCTATTTATGGGAATATGTGAAGTACAGCAACATTTTGCATAATTTACACTAAAAATAACCCCTCTAAAAACAATTGTGGAATAATGGCACTGACTATTCTGCAGAATAGTGACTGGTAAACATAAGGAGTGTCTCAGTTTGCACAAGATAAAACAGTGGGAGGTGAAATATATTCTAGCAAATTTCTAGGTGTGCTCTATGTTTTTAATTGACCATGCCCACTCTTCCATGCCAAGAGTTATTTCTATCAAACTTTAAAAAGCAGGGAAATTTGGCAGCTATAGTGAACGCGCCAGGGGAGCAGGAGAGCTAACCTGCTCTTTCAGATATTGTACTGCCCTACAAATTTGTAAAAAATGCAAACACAATTTGGGTTCTTGTGTATCGTGTGTGTGCTCTATGTTTTTAATTGACCATGCCCACCTTTCCTTAAGTGGAGTGGTTTAAGCATAGCAGGCTGAACACACGTCTTGGGCAGGCCAAGTTCATTTTTTTCCAATAGCTAGATTTATTGCTTAAGTAGCAACATTTTGTAATCAGATTTTACATCAAACTGCAGTTTCAGATGTTAATGCACCCAAAATAGAAATAGAATATAACCTCCAATTTGAAATAGAGAAGACTGTCTTCGCCATCATCTGACACTGACCAATAAAAAGGCACTGAAATTAATAAAAATAAATTTGACACAGATTTCTAGGATAAATAACGAGTGAAAATTATATTTTTCTAGGTTTTCTGTAGAAACAGTAGTAACACAGGAAAGAAGCAAGGTAAGAAAAATACCAACATACAAAAACCAACATATAGCTGCCCAATATATGCCCAACATATAGCTGCCTATAGCTGCCCAATTCTCCTGATTTTTAAGGTTTGATAGAAATATCTGTTGGCTATAGGTACATTCTTAAACCTCAAGGGCTTTTTTGTTTTTGTTTTTGCATATTAGTTAATTTCTTTGCTTTTTAATCTGGGAGGTAAGAAATGGGATCCTGTGCAACTTTGCTGTGAATGGATTGATCATTTGCATGCTTATTGAGTTCAATGGGATTTACCCCCCTGCAATCATGCTTAGGATAAGTGAAACTAACCACAGGGATGGGAGGAGAGGGATGGCAGCAGGCAGGAGGGAGAGGATAAGGGCAGGTTTGATCATTTGCATGTTTATTGAGTTTAGTGGGATTTACTCCCATGTAATCATGCTTATGATAGGTGAAACTGACCATGGGGGGGAGTAGGAGAAGAGAGAGGGAGGCCTGGTGTGGGCAGGAAAGCAGGAAGAAGAGAGGAGGGGAGTAAGAAGGAAGGGGGAGGGGAGAGGAGAGGGGAAGGAGAGGATGGGAGAGGAATGTAGAGGGGAGGGAAAGAGGGGGAGGGGAAAGGCAGGTTTGATCATTTGCATGCTTACTGAATTCAGTGGGATTTACTCCTGTGTACTCATGCTTAGAATAGGTAAAAACTGACCATGGGAGAGCAGGAGAAGGGGAGGGGAGAGGGGAGGGGATGGGAGGGGATGGGAGGGGGAAGGAGGAGGGAGGGGATTGGAAGGGGAGGAGCAAAGGAAGGGCCAGAGGGAGGGGATAGGAGGGAGGAGGAGGGAAGAGCAGGTTTGATTATTTGCATGCATTTTGGGGTCAGTGGGATTTACTCCCATGCAAAAATGCTTAGGATAGGTGAAACTGACCAGGGAGAGGGGCAGGAAGGGGAAAGGGGGAGAGAAGGAGAGGAATGTTAGGGATAAGTGGAAGGCGGAGGGGAGAGGGAGGGAGAGGGAATGCCCCTTTCCTTTCCAAAAGGAAAACATTGTGAACAGTATCATAGTTTTTCAGAGTTGCCCCCACTTTTTTATTCTACAGCAGGCACATGTAGTCTCCCACCTTCTAAACCAGAACTATCCCTGGCCACATCTACACTAGACCTTATTTCACTTTAGACAGTCATGGCTTCCTCTAAAGAATCTTGGGAAGTGTAGTTTGTGAAGTGTGCTGAGAGCTGCTAGGAGACACCCTATTCCCCTCACAGAGACACAATCCCCAGAAGAGGAGCTGACTGCAAACCACTTCAGCCCTGGAGTTCTATCAGGGGAATAGGAGTCTCATAATAACTCTCAGCACCCTTCACAAACTGCACTTGCCAGGATTCTTTGGGGGAAGCCATGACTGTTTAAAATGGAATAAATATCTGGCATGAGCATGACCCCCTGATTAGCCAAGCCAAACAGCTGCTAGTCTGGCTTTTAGAACACTGAACATGCTTGCACTTATCATAGACTCTAATGTTAAATTTCTTAAATTAATTAAAAAATCAGCCATGATTTTTTTAACTTTTAAACTGCAGAAGATGAAGGTCAGAGTACAGGGCAAGGTCAGTAATAGTTTTACAGGTACTATATGAACATGGCTGATTTTTAATTAATTTCAACAAATTATGAGACCACTGACTGGGAAAAAAATCCAACAAGGGTCTGGATTTCCCCCCTTTGTTTTACATTTTGAACTCTCAAATCTCTCTGAGTCTTTTGTGTATTGCCATGAAAACTTAGAGGGTTGTTAAGGAAGCATTTCTGAGTTCAGGACTATAAGTTTTGTAAGTTTTTGTTTTGAAATGAGCTTATGGGAAGCATCAGAATGGCATGGGGATATTTTCAATTTAACATTGTGGAATGTGAAAAACCCATGCTGGCCATAATATACAGCCACTATTGTGGCTGTATAAACCCTGGTTTTGAAATAAGGAACTTCTACAGCACCTGGCAGGCCACAATATGTGGCTGGTGGGATATACAGATGGTACACCACAAATTCTACATTCTGTGATGTTTCACTTGTTATGTATTATTTTATACTGTAAATAAGGTAATTTATATTTACTGCGACTGTATTAGGGGTAATATGGTAAGCAGAGCAACAGGGTGAGTGAGTGGAATGTTGAGGTGTGCTGGATGCTGATTGGCTGAGTGAATGGGGGACAGTGTTTTTATAGGGGAGTGCAAGCCATTTTTGAACAGGAGTTGAGATTGCTTTGGGGATAGATGGACTGGGGAAGGGAGGAGAGTGAGAAGGTGGTAGGGTGGGGTAGGATAGGTAGGTGTGAAGTAGACTTCTGTGAGGAGTTATTGAGCCACATATAAAAAGTTGTATTGCAACCATAAGCTTTTTTAAAAAACAACACACTTAATAAACTTGTTTTTATATGTTAATGACATCTGTTTTTTGAATAAATTCTATTTATTTGTACACATGCCTGTTTCTTGGCTAAGCTATAAAAAGGTACTAAGTAGTGAAAGGATTAAATACAAGTATCTTTGGTGGTAGCGGAAACTCAGCAGTGAGAAAATAGAGGGTGTCAGTCCATAGCTGCGTTCTTTAAAGGATATAAAGTAACCACAGGGGGATTGAGGCTTTCCTGTTGCCTGGGGATTGACAGCAAGGGCTGGGGAAATAGGGCAAAGCCCCTATAAACAGCATTGCTGTATTGTGTGTGATGAATAAAAAATGCATCTCTGCATGCTCACAGCACAGTGTGTGCAGGGGAGCCACAACACAAATCTGTTGTAGTTTGTAATAGATATCCATGGCTTAAGGCACAGGTGATGGGAAAATGTAATGTACAAAAGAGAGTGCATTATATATTACTAGTCTTACTTCACATGCAACTTGCATTCTGTTTTATGCACCATTTTAGAAACAATGTAGTTGAAACAAGTGGACAGATAAGTATTCTGCCTTGTCCTATCTTATCTGTACCTTGAGACTCTACAAAACCTGGGTCCTGTAGATACGTATTTTTCATTATCCTTATACTTCTGTAGATCAACTCTTTATTTAAAAAGTAAAAGGGTTTTCACGAGGCTGAGAGGCAGTGACTGGCCCAAGGTCACCCAGTGAGCTTCATGGCTATGTGGGGATTCAAACCCTGGTCTCCCAGGTCGTAGTCCAATACCTTAACCACTACACCACATTGGCTCTCACACCACACTGGCTCTCCAACCTTTACTGTAAAATGTAGGGTCATGTTCTCTCTAAAACAGAATGGGGAACCATCTTCAGCCAAAGGGCCGCATTCCTTCATGGGCAACTTTCTAGGAGCCACATACCAGCGGTGAGTGTGACAAAACTGGGTGTGGCTAGGCACACCACTTTCCATCTTCCATTCAGGCAAGCAAGATATATTGTCACAGTCTGAGGACACATTCTAGCAAGGTAAAATCACTAAAGACGGTGCAGAGCAGGGTTAGTCAAAGGTGTGGCTTGGTTGGATGTGACCTAGATAGTCATGAAGGCGAGATAGAGAGACCTGGAGGACCGCATTCCTCCTCCAAGCCTGAGGTTCCCCACTCCTTCTCTAAAGGTACCTCATTCTTGCCTGGTAGGAAGGAACAGTGATGCTCATTGTTTGCTATGCTGAAGGTAAGCTTTCTTTACCTTTTCCTTCTCTTTTGGTTTCAGGTCCACGCAGGGAACATTTGCATAGCCATCTTCTCATAAACTACTGAAGACTCATTGCTCTTTACTTGAATGTAACCCTGAAATCACCATCACATTTTATTCTTTGAGGGGAAATATCTAAAATCTGAAGGAATCCCAGCACGAGTGCAACTGTGGCTTTTGAACTTTCCTTGTATGTTGAATATATCAACACATTTTTGTCATGAGGAGAGCGAGCAGCAGCATTTAATTTTCATAATCATCAGCTCTGGCTTTTTCAAATTTGGGGTGTGACATGACAATCTTGTGGAAAGATATCCCCCCCTCATTTTAGTACCTCATAACAGTCAAATTAGTGTCCAGGATTAAGTGGAGTTCTGACAGCAACTATTCTCCTCTCCATCCCTCATATCAGGAGCTTTGTGAAAGAAAAGCAACCTTTGTTAATTTCTTCTCACTGCTCCGAGGGATAGGCATTATCATGAATGTATCTCATAGCCTCCTTTCTAAACAGTGAAATATGACATTTCTGCAAATGAGAAGCAATACCTGCTCTATGTACTACATGTCAAGACCCAGTTTATTATATTCTGCTGGTATGGACTTTCTCTCCACTAATGTGTTGCCTTAAACACTTGTGCTTTTCATGTCTGGGGGGAAAAAGGAAAGGGATATAATTTGTTTATAGGAAGAGAGCTGATATTTTTATTAGCAATGCCAAACTGACTTAACTATACATTACCATATCCAATCCTCACTGCTAATTGTCAGGTCGTATGTATGTGTGTGTATGTTTATGTGTATATATAGATATATATTCTCATATTGCTCAGGTTTCAAGGATTGTCTGATACACTAGCTCCTTTGCCCTTGCTTATCTTGTGTTGCAGAACTATTGAACAATTCTGTCGCTTTCCTCCACAGTTCTTTGCTTAACTCAGTATTCTCCTACAGTCACTGAATTCCATAAGTGACTGATTCAGTGTATAGACAAATGTGACAAACAAGGTCAAAAGATGCCTTTATACCAGCACCTTTTCCAGCTTACCTTTTAAAAACAGGGGAAATGTTCAGGCGTGGCCAACAAAAAGATACCATGTATGACTTTTTGTTTAAAATGAATGAGCTGGAAGGAAAACTACATGTGAATGACTGTGTTATTATTCTTTGTGAATTCCCTTCCATCTTCACATCCTCTTCCAGATCTGCTCCTCTTTCATTGCCTTGTACCGGCATCAAATGTTAGGGGGAAACAGATAATTGTGCGTTGTCAATTAAGACTAAAATCAGGTGATAATTAAAATGTCTGTGCAAGCTCAAAAACAACAAACTCTGTCATCAGAGCTCAATAAACACCTCAGCCTCTTTTAAATGCAAATCCAATTTAGATTCTTTTATACTGTGATGCCATGTTGATTTTGTTTACAAGGCAGGTTTTTAATAGAAATTTCTCATTGTGAGAAGGAAACCAATTTTTGAAGTTTCACCTTGTGTGTGTGTGTTGCTAGAATTAGGACTCGTTAAGTAAATGGTGTTGAGGTTCATTGTCAACAAGTTGAACCTTGGGTAATGACAAGGTGGGAGAAGAGCAGAACATAAAGCCCTATACGGCTTAGGTCCAGGCTATTTGTCAGACCGTATCTCCCTATATGAACCTGCCCGGGCCCTGAGATCTTCAGGAGAGACCCTTCTCACGATCCCAACACCTTCACAAGTGCGACTGGTGGGGATATGAGATAGGGCCTTTTCGGTGGCTGCCCCTAGGCTCTGGAACTCCCTCCCTAGACAAGAATGGCCTCCTCTGTGCAGTCTTTCCGCCGACAGCTAAAGACTTTTTTCTTCCGGCAGGCCTTTGGAACTGAAGGTTTTAAGGGTAGTGACTGAAGAGGATGCTGTATGTTATTGTTTTACTTGTATGCTCCTAAACTGGGCTGCAGTATTTTAAGAGTAATTGGTTTTAACATCTTAATAGTTTAATCCTGTTTTAATGCTGATTTTATATGTTTATATGTTTTCTATTTTTATAGGTTCTTAATGATATGTACTATTTTTATCTGGAAGCCGCCTTGAGTTCCAGTTTGGAAAAAGGGCGGGGTATAAATGAAGATAATAATAATAAAAATAATAATAATAACATGCTTTGCAGAGGATTGGCAACCTCCAAAATGTTAAACGGATGTGTAGCTGTATGTCTGAATTTCAAAGGCACACAAGGAAGAAGTCAAATAAATTAGTAGAGGAAGAAAAAAGAAAAGAAAAAGAAAATATACCCTTTGAATATAACAAGTTTCATTTTCTGTCTTTGGTCTGATTCATACTTTATCAGAGTAGTGTGCTGGCCAGTTCCCTATGAGTTAGGCCTACTCATCCCAAAAGTACAACAATCATTTAAATGTAGCAGGCCTCCAAGAATTAAATAAACCTGTTTTTTTTCTGATTCTCAGAGACTTTTCCCTAAGATAACACAGATCAGGAAAGGTACTGCCAGGGCCAACACCTGTGGGGAGTGGGCTTCCCACCGACCTCCAGTTTTTGTCCTTGAAATTTATTTTGGTGCTGAAAGCTCCATTAATTTGTATGGGGTATAGAAATGTTGTTGTGGGTTTAATCAGATGATGGGGGAAACCCTCCCATTGGGTCCTCCATTGAGGTTGGCCTTTTCTCCCATTGTCTGATTTCACATCCACTAGTGAATACCTACATTAGTTTGTACAGAGTGGGTAAAGAGGGGCAGTGGGTGGGAAGGTGAATTTGTTTCAGAGACCTAGCTTTGGAAAAAAAATATCTGAGTTCTTCTGAGTTTTTTCCCCACAGTAGACCTTGTAATTTCCAAGTTAGTCTGAGGGGAGCTTTCAGAAACCTACCCATTTCTTATGGGTGGTGGTTGTTGTTATGTGCCTTCAAGTCAACTATGACTTATGGCGACCCTATGAATCAGCCATCTCCAACAGCATCTGTCGTGAACCACCCTGTTCAGATCTTGTAAGTTCAGGTCTGTGGTTTCCTTTAGGGAATCAATCCATCTCATGTTTGGCCTTCGTCTTTTTCTACTCCCTTCTGTTTTTCCCAGCGTTATTGTCTTTTCTAGTGAATAGACACAGTCTGCATCTGTGTTAGAATTGCTTAATATGTTTTTTAATGTTTTTAGCTCCCTTTTAAAGTTGTTTTTAACACTGTTTTGTTTTAATGTATTTTAAGATCTGTTTTTATGATGTTTTAAAGTGTTTTTAGCGCTTTGTTTGCTGCCCTGGGCTCCTGCTGGGAGGAAGGGCAGGATATAAATTAAATAATAAATAAATAAATAAATAAAATAATGTCTTCTCATTATGTGTGCAAAGTATGATAACGTCAGTTTCATCATTTTAGCTTCTAGTCATAGTTCTGGTTTAATTTGTTCTAACATCCAGTTATTTGTCTTTTTCGCAGTCCATGGTATCCTCAAAGCTCTCCTCCAACACCACATTTCAAATGAGTTGATTTTTCTCTTATCTGCTTTTTTCACTGTCCAACTTTCACATCCATATACAGAGATCGGAAATACCATGGTCTGAATGATCTTGACTTTGGTGTTCAGTGATACATCTTTGCATTTGAGGACCTTTTCTAGTTCTCTCACAGCTGCCCTCGCCAGTCCTAGCCTTCTTCTGATTTCTTGACTATTGTCTCCATTTTGATTAATGACTGTGCCAAGGTATTGGTAATCCTTGACAAGTTCAATGTCCTTATTGTCAACTTTAAAGTTGCATAAATCTTCTGTTGTCATTACTTTAGTCTTTTTGAGGTTCAGCTGTAGTCCTGCTTTTGTGCTTTCCTCTTGAACTTTCATCAGCATTCATTTCAAATCATTACTGGTTTCTGCTAGTAGTATGGTATCATCTGCATATCTTAAATTATTGATATTTCTCCCACCAATATTCACACCATCTTGGTCTAATCCTCCTTTCTGTATGATATGTTCTGCATATATATTAAATAAATAGGGTGATAAAATACGCCCGTCTCACACCATAAAATACACCCCTGTCTCACACCCTGTTTCTCCATATTCTATCTTTACAGTAGCCTCTTGTCCAGAATATAGGTTGCACATGAGGACAATCAGATGCACCCCCATTTCTTTTAAAGCATTCCATAGTTTTTCATGATCTACGCAGTCAAAGGCTTTGCTGTAATCTATAAAGCACAAGGTGATTTTCTTCTGAAATTCCTTGCTCCGTTCCATTATCCAACGTATGTTTGCGATACGATCTCTGATGCCTCTTCCCTTTCTAAATCCAGCTTGGACGTCTGGCATATCATGCTCCATATATGGTAAGAGCCTTTGTTCTGGGACCTTGAGCATTACTTTACTTGCATGAGATATAAAGGCAACAGTTTGATAATTTCTGCATTCCCTGGGATCCCCTTTCTTTGGAATTGGGATGCATACTGAACACTTCCAGTCTGTGGGCCATTGTTTAGTTTTCCATATTTCTTGACAGATTTTTGTCAAAATTTTGAACAGATTCAGTCTCAGTAGCTTGTAGCAACTCTACTGGTATGCCATCTGTTCCTGGTGATTTGTTTCTTCCAAGTATTTTAAGAGTAGCTTTCACCTTACATTCTAAAATGTCTGGTTCTTCATCATACGGTTTCTCCATGAATGAATCTGTCATCCTGGCATCTCTTTTATAGAGTTCTTCAGTGTATTGCTTCCATTTTCCTTTTATTTCATCTCAGTCAGTCAGTGTGTTTTCCTGTTGATTATTCAACATCCCTACCTGTGGTTTAAATTTCCCTTTCATTTCTCTAATCTTTTGGAATAGGGCTCTTGTTCTACCTTTTTTGTTGTCATCTATTTCTATACAATAACTATTGTAATAGTTCTCTTTGTCCCTACGTACTAGTCACTGTATTGTTGCATTTAGGGTTCTGGCGCTGTTTGTCTCCTTTTGCTTTTGCTTTCCTTCAGCACTCCATAGTGCTTGGGGGTTGTTTAAAACCACAATAACAGAAGCTCAGCTAGAATGCATACAACAGATCAGAAAAGGTACCACCAGGGCCAAGAGGAAGCCAATGTGGCTCATGAACAGATTCAAAGAAGCTATTAGAGCCAAGAAGGTTTCCTTTAGAAAATGGAAGCCTTATCCAAATGAGAACAAAAAGAAGCACAAACTTTGACAAAAGAAATGTAAGCAAACAATAAGGAATGCTAAAAAGAGAATTTGAGGAGCACATTTATTTATTTATTTGTTTGTTTGTTTCATTTTTAGACCGCCCATAGCTAGTAGCTCTCTGGGCGGTGTACAAAACAGATTAAAAATACAATATTATAATAAAATCAATCACATATATCAACAATATTAAAATAAAACGTAGACATAAACATTAACATTAAAAACATTAAAAAGCCTGGGAGTACAGCCAGGTCTTAACCTGGCGCCTAAAAGAAAGCACCGTAGGCGCCAGGCGTATCTCTTCAGGTAAGCTGTTCCACAATTCGGGAAAGCATGAATACTAACAACAAAAATTGTTTAAATATATTGGTAACAGGAGATCAGCTAGGGAGGTAGTTGAGTCTGTGGACAACAAGGGAGGAAAGGCGTGCAAAAGGAGGAAAAGGAGATTGCAAAAAAGCTGAATAAATTATTTGCATCCATCCACACTGAAAGATATAGGGCAGATCCTTGTACCTGAAGTAACTTTCACAGGAAGGGAGTCTGGGGCAAATAGTGGTAACAAGATATGAAGTTCTAGGCAATGACAAATTCTAAATGACAAATTAAAAATGGATAAATCACTGGGTCTGGATCTAAGATCTGATATATACCAAATCTGGGTTTAAGAAGCTGAGAGTTCTTAAAGTACTCAGATGTAAAATTGCTGACCTTAAACCCAAAATATGTAACCTCTGTATCTGAGGACCAGAAAGTAGCCAGTGTAACACCAGTGTTTTTAAAGGGGTGCAAGGGGATTCAGGAAATTACTGACTGGTTGTCTTAATGTGTGTTCAGGGAAAACTGGTCAAAAGCATTATTATAAGTAGAATTACCAAGCATGAAACTGCTTCTCCTTCCCAGTGCTGCTCCTTGAACCAACCCTTGGTTTTCAGAGGTTCAAAGAGCAGCACAGGGCTATTTGAAAACAGCCCAGCTCTGCTTATTGCACCTGTCCAGCACACCCACCGCCATGCCTGATGAACATAAAAAAAAGAAACAGAATTGTATGTCATGTGCATGTTGATGCCAACACACTCCAAAATTCTGGATGACCCTACTGAGCACTTTCCTGTAGATGTTAAATAGCAATGGGAATGTGATCAACCCCTGGGGAAACTCTCTGCAACTAACCATCTAAGTAGGAGCAGAACCACTACAAGGCACTGCCCCCTACTTCCAACTCATACAGTGATCCCAGTATGTTATGATTTTTAGTGATAGTGAAACTGCTGAGTGATCAAGGAGAATCAACAGGGTTGCACTGCCCTATCTGTATCCTGACACAAGGGTGTCCAAGGCAGTGTCAGTGCCAAATGTGGGCTGAATCCCCAAGAGAAATGGTTTCATCAAATCAGTTCCATCCAAGGGAACCTGGTTCTTATTGACAACCACACCTTCCAAAACATTGCCCAGGAAGGGAAAATTTGACACTGGTTTATAAGTGTTTCCATTTCTGGGCACAAGGAATGTTTCTTTAGATCAGTCTCACTCACTCCTCGAGGTGAGATGGGACTACTTCCTTTCAAAATGAAGTATTTATAACCTCCTTAGGCCAACCAGCCACTCCTTCCTGCTAGATTTTGTGGGACAAGGATCTAGAACACATGTGATCACATGAACTCTGCTCAGGACCTCATCCACATCCTTAAGCCATATTGATCAATATCAGACCAGACAGTATCTCTCAGGACTGCTTCAGTCCCCCACAGGAATGAAAGACAAAATATGAATGAGTTGTTCTCAGTTCTTTTGCTGAACAGATGATATTTCACCAGGCTATATTACTATCATTTAAGCATTCATACTTGGAGGTATGGCCTCACACATACACTAAGGAATATAGTAGCAATATTAGCATATGACATTAATTTTCTTAATAAAAACTTCTATGGCTGGTTACAGTTTCTATAGTTCAAAAATCAATAAAAACTGAAAAAAACAAACCCTAACCCACAATGTAGGTGTGTGATATCATTGTAGAGACACAGAAAATTCTAACAGGACTTTCATAAGGTTTAGAGGTCACCTGTGTTTCCCTGAAATATCAGCCACTACTGATCATTCTTACCAGCACAGAGAGAACAAATCTATACTGTTTAACAGTGGTATTGCTTTAGTAAAACCAGTAAAGACTGTGTTTTCCTGCTTGTTCATGCACACATGAGCTGCAAAAGGGACATACTTGTTTGCTCTCTTTATGTAACAGAAAAATGTTGCTTCAGGAAGCCTGCTATCAGAATTGATGATAATTGTTTCCTATTTGTTCCTATCCAGATAGTATGTAGAGGATGGGGCTTTCCCTGTCTAATGATAGAGACACACTTACTGTTCTGCCAGTTCCAGTGCGTCTCTACTTCTCTCTTTTCTGAAAATGGGGGCACACAACGCTAGTCAAACCCTGCCCCTTTTTATTGTAAAATCTGGTGGGAGCAGCTTGAGTGCGTTTTCTATAAATTCAGATTTTGCAGCTAATCAGCAGATCAACTCGTTGTCATTCCAGGTGTGACCAATGGAAATGCTTTGCCATAGGCAGTTAGTGTGCTTACAGCCTAAGAAAGCAGTTGCTGAAGAGTGGTGTCTACTGGTTGCTGGGGAGTTGGTAACCTTCTATGTCTCTCTCCCATTTCCCATTCTTAATTTTCATTGAACAGAGCTTATTTTATTATTTTGATGATTTAACTACTAAGCCTGCTGCTCATATCTCACATATCTCTTTGATTAAGTCCCTGTGAAAATGGTCCGCACAAGGAAAATGTGTAGAGACCAGGGGATCAGCTTGGAAGCGACCTCGGGGGATGACAAACAACCTAAAATTGTGCAGTTTTTTTATCTGAATAAAGATGAGAAGAGAGTGGCTCGACCTCCCCCCCAGGATATTGACTCACTCCCGAAGGAGGATGTTTACCCAACTAATTCCTCGGACACTGATACATCCCCGAAAGAGGATGCTGTTCTAACCATTCTGCCTCAAAGTGCAAACCCAGCCACCCCCGCAAATGTGGCGTTGGATTGGTCTATAGATTCTAGAGATACGCTGAGGGTACGGGGTTCATCTCCTCTCATGAGTCAAAACTTAGCTCTGGAGCTGGAGCAGGCTGAAACTTCACTAAAGCTACACCCCTGTGAATCCATGGGACCCCCAGCTCCCGCTGAATTTTGCTCTGGGACCTCTGAGGCCTCGAGTCCCTTATGCACACCAAATCCTTCTTGGCAACAGGCAACCTTCACGCTCTTCTCTATATGGACTACCAGCGATTGAATTCACATTTGGCAATAGTCTCGAATGAGATCTCATGCATCAAAAATTTTATTTCGGAATCTAATGGATTACTAAGAACCCTCACGGAGGAATTTACAAAGCTAATTTTGAATCTCAAATGTGACGCCTATGAAAACAACCGTCCCCCAGTTCTGCCTTGCAAACATCAACTCAAACCAAAAGCTATTTTAAAGGCAAAAAAGCCTAAAAACATCAAAAGATATAAACTTCCAAAAAGTAAGAAAATGAACTTTAACAAGCTTTTTAAAATTCTGGAGGGGCTTACAAATCATAGGAATGTTCAGGTAGATAGCTCACAATCACAAGACATACCTGGCTTATCTTCCAAACCACCTGAACCACGAATTGAGACAGCGATCCCATCTTCCTCACCTGCAGTTTCTTTACCTGCAGTGGAAGCGGCTCCATTGGATGACCATTCAGTGGAAAGACGGCCCATCTTGGAACGCGACATGAAGGTTTCACATTCATACTCGGGAGCGAAGCAATGGGCTCTAAAATACAGCCGAAATAAAATAGCATTGCTAAACTTAGCTGGCCTCCTATTTAGCGAATCCTACATCAAGAGGAAACTTCATGTTGTCAAAATATTTCAATCGCTGAATTTGGCGCAGATAAAACTGGAGGACATCATCAAAGTGGATTTTCTATATAATTCCACCACAAATAGGTCGGTTCTGATCACGTTTAAGAACTCTGATGCAGTAAATTTGTTACTTGTGAATAGATACCTGTTATGCAGGCAGGGAATATTTATCCAAAGACATTTCCAAAATACTGCGGGTCCTCAACCCCTGTTTACACATTTTGTGCGATCCACCCAAGCGCCACCTCTATCTTCGCTTGATCGGGCGTCAAGACTATCGGAAAGGGAACCAGGTTCTGGGATTACTCCTTCTGGTACTTCACTTTCTCATCGGAATCTACAGTGTCTGCCCACGCTCACTTCTACGGCGGGGACACCGTTCAATGGAAACAACAGGTCTTTTGACGAGGACAGTAATACTGGCTTAGACTTTTTCGACCAAGAGCTTATTGGGTGGATGAGATAAGCTCTTCTCCCTGCTCTCCATCTTTCAATGCCCCATTTCAGCCACCTCTGAAACCGGCTTGTGTTAGTGAACCCGAGGACTTATCCTTCAGCTTCACTTGTGAGGGTGAGGGTGATCTAGTAATGAACTTCTCTACGTTTTCGGAACATGCTCAACGGGAGGTCATTAACAAACTCCAAAATCTGCTTAAAAGCCTTCGGGCCAAGAGGACTAATTTTAGATTTTTAGAGGAGGCGGAACTAGGGTTGCCTCCCAATGTTTATACTGCTGCTGTCTCCCCCCCCAAATCCCCCTACCTTGCCCTTACTCGAATGTTTGCAGACCTGTCTTGACCTGTGAGGCTATAATTCACCAGGAGGAACCTCAGTCTTCCCCCCAAATGGTGCCTGCATCAGTGCTCCCTCCCCCTTGACCAAGCTTGTCCCCCTGCCCAGCCAAAGCTACCATTAAAATAGTATCCTGGAATATAGCGGGTTGGCAACCTAAACAGGTTGATAGAGGATTTAACGAGTTGTGCATGCCATTTCAAATAATCTGCATTCAAGAAACATGGATTGCCTTCCTGCCCTTCCCCTCACTCCCTGGTTTTATCGCCCATGCACTCCCTGCCACTAGGTCATCATGTGGGGGCAGACCGCGGGGTGAGTTGGCTACCCTAATCTCAGTATATGGCAATCCAAATATCTCTGAGATTGTTGTGTTGCCATCAACTAATATCTTGATCTCCAAAATTTGTTGG
Source organism: Rhineura floridana (assembly GCF_030035675.1). Lineage (NCBI taxonomy): Eukaryota > Metazoa > Chordata > Lepidosauria > Squamata > Rhineuridae > Rhineura > Rhineura floridana. The sequence goes on from NC_084480.1 coordinate 114,800,041, forward strand.
CCCCCAAACTTTGAAATTATTGTGATTAATGTCTACGTTCCACCAGCGAGCGCTAAGTCTGGGTGCCCTGTGATCTGGTCAGAATTAGACCAGGTATTGACCTATATATATCAAACATTTAAGGATCCTGCAATTTTGTTGACCGGGGACTTCAATGCAAGATTAAGACCCAACAACTTTGTTTTGGGAAGCAAGTTAGTGCTAACTACGGAGGACCTGTCTGCTTTTTCTTGTAGGACATCGAAGGATGCAGTTATAAATTCTGCAGGTTGTTCGTTCTTTAATCTGGTTTACAAATATCAGCTCTTTTTGTGTAATGGCTCCTCTCTATTCCCAGATTCAGATGCTTATACCTATTTTGGTCCGTGTGGAAGAAGTGTAATTGACTTTATGGTCCTCTCTCAACTCCTTATTTCCCAAATTAAATTTTTTGGGCTGATGTCTAGACCAGAGAGCGACCATATGCCTATATATTTACTCCTTACCACTCCTTTATGCCCCCCCTCTAATGTTATTGTACCATCTATGAACTTAGTTTCTCAAGGTGGTAAAAGAATTCTCTGGAATGGTAAAACTGAGGCGGCTATAAACTCCTTCCTAAATCTCCCTACTTTATTAGATTTACATGAATCTCTTCTGTCTTCATTCAATCCATCCACCCTTTATAACTCCATTGCTGAGATGTTAAAGCCTTTCTTGATCAATACACGTCCCTCTACCTTCAAGAACACGGGCTGGTTTGATCACCATTGTGTAAAAGTGAAACGTGATTTATCGCAGGCCATTAGGAGCCTGTGTCAGGATGACTCCTACGAAAATTTCCATACTTTTTTGTCCCACCGCCGCTCCTATAAAAAACTTTTAAGCCAAAAAAAAGCTAATTATATTCAGAAACAGTGGAGGGAGCTGGGTCTTGCTTCTGCAGAGAAAAACACGTCTAAATTTTGGAAACTTGTCTCAAAAGGACTGTGCAATCATCGAGAATAAAATAACTTCAGACCAATGGTGTTTGCACTTTACTACACTTTATAGTAATGGTACATTAAGCTCTCAGCCAGATCTTAATAAAATAATTCAGTCTCTATACTCATGTCCTGAGTGGGAACCAGTTTTACCCGAGGAAGTTATCCCACTGATTAACTCTCTGTGTAATAATAAGGCCCCAGGTGAGGACATGCTCCCCCCTGAAATATTTAAGTCTAATCCGGTATGGTGGGCACTGGTGCTAGCAAAACTATTCACCTCTATTAACAGTCATGGAGTTATTCCCAAAGGTTGGGGTATCAGTACTGTGGTGCCCCTCCATAAGGGTGGATCTAAGTCCAATCCTGACAATTTTAGGACGATTAGCCTCCTGGATATTACATCCAAGATTTATGCCAAGTACCTTTTAAACAAGTTAGAAAATTGGGCCAAAGCGAATGCTATTATTGCACAGGAGCAAGCAGGGTTTGTTAAAGGCAAGTCCACGTCAGATCAGTGTTACATTTTATCTCATCTAATTCAGAAATATGCCTTCTATAATAGAAAAGAATTATTAGTCGCTTTTGTAGACTTTTCATCTGCTTTTGACTGGATAGATAGAGGGCGTCTATGGCTAAAATTAGCTAATACAAATATAGATAGACGCCTTCTCTCCTTACTGCAAATCCTGCACTCAGATACCTCCCTTAGGGTGAGATTGGGGGCAAATGGGCTCCTCTCAGAGGAAATCCCTACTAAAAGAGGGGTCCGTCAGGGCTGCCTCCTGGCCCCTTTTCTCTTTAATTTTTATATAAATAATATTGTCCAGGATCTTTCAGGTGCACAGTATTTCCTGCCCTCAATTTTAACAGACAAACTATCCATGTTATTATATGCCGACGATTTAGCCTTGATTTCTACTACCCAAATTGGAATGAGAAGACTGCTTGCCAGTTTGGGCTCATTTTGCACCAGGGAACATCTCAAGATTAGTTATGCTAAGACCAAGGTGGTGGTGTTTGGAAGGAAAAGGGCTAGGCATGTGTGGAGATTAAATGGTAAGCCCATTCAACAGCAACGTAGTTACCACTACCTGGGCCTTCACTTCAATTCCAATCTCTCTTGGAATTTACACCTGGAATCGGCCTGGCTAAAGGCCGCTCACGCCTCTCACCAGCTTTTTCACTTTTTCAACACCAAAGGTGGAAGCCTGGTCACCCCAGCGGTAAAAATCTTCCGTAGGAAGATAATCCCACAACTTCTATATGGGGCAGAGGTTTGGGGTTATGTCAACATCTCTCCCCTCGAGGAAGTCCAAAATCACTTTCTTAGATTTATCCTGGCCGCCCCCCGCGGTACTCCTGTTTCTTTATTAACGTTGGAGACCGGCTCACATTCGGTTGAATCACTGGCTCATGTTGCGCTGGCCTCTTATTGGCTGAGGTTGGCTGCCATGGATGATTCTTGCCTTCCAAAAAAATGCCTTCTTGAGCAATTATGGTCACCCCTCTTAACTATGTGGCTAAGTCGGATAAAATCTATAATGGCAGCCTATGGGATCTCCATTGACCTTTTACCAACTCAATTATCATCGAGGGCCAAGAAATTGTTAAGGGATAGGATACTCTTATATACCCAAAGATGGACTCTCCACTCAGCCAACCAATCTCCTTTTTCACCGGGGTACTCATGGTATAAAACATCATTTAACATGGAGCCCTATTTTGCCCTCTTAACAGTACCCTCTCTGAGAAGAGCATTCACCACCTTACGACTCCAGACTATGCCTACAGCCCTTTTAGAAGGGTGCTATGCTAACACTCCCCCTCATCTCCGAGTTTGTATATGCCAATCGGGGGATGTGGAGGATATTATCCACTACCTCTTGAGATGCTCCCTCTATAAAGACCCTAGGCACAAATTCTTATACCCTATAATCCGCTCTATGTCTGGAAGGCCAACCTTGGAGCAAATAGCTATCCTATTAGTGGGCAACGACACCTATGTAACACAACAAGTGGCAAATTTCGCTCTGGCAGCTGGGAAAATTAGGTCTAAGTATGTTAAACACTTGGCCTCAGCTCAGGATCAGCTTTTAAATATTTAATATTATATTCTTAACTATATATTTTGGGCATATATGTACACATACTTATCTACTCCTTTTTATTTTGTAATACTTGTAATTCCTATATCTGCTCTTGTATTTTATAGTATTTTATTGTGATGGCAAATAGCTCTGAGCAATTAAAGTTGACTTACTTACTTACTAAGTCCCATGATAAGGAAGGATGCACACATGGGAACTGTAGATTATGTCATGCCTACCAATGGTATGAACCCATCCTCATGGAGATCCATGATCCTAGTCCACATCTCCATGAATTGCAGTGGCTAAAGTCTTGTGATAATATGATTTTTACTCATTTGACTTTATAGCTGTGTGAAATTTGGAAGAAATCCACCTGAAATGGCTTGGACACTTGTGCCATATGGCCTCACAAAGTTTGCTATGGACCATATGTCAGGAGAGTGGTCCATGTAGACTTCACGCACATTGGATGAACTACATCAGCAGTTATGTGGGAGAAAAAGACTCAATAAACCTTCAACAGCATGGTCAGGGATCATCAGCATTTAGGTAAACTGCTGAAATAGCTAATATCTGGGTCCCAGTGCCCAGTAGGAACAAAGTCAAGTGTCTACATACATAATACATACAGTTTGCACATTATTAGTGCAATCAAAGCAACATAAAATTATGTGCTAAAGCCAACTATGTAGGCACTAAATAAACAGTACCATTCCCCACGTCCTCCCCCATTTGCCCCCCTAAAAAGAACCAGTCTGCAGTGTATTGGCATGCTTCCTTTTTAAAAATAATAATAATAAAGAATAAGTAAATGATTTTGATTTAAAAGCCCGTCAGCATGTATGCAGTCTTTGGAAAAGCAGGCAATCTGTTCTATTCATATGCAACTGAACAGGCAAAATTTCACTTCCTCTTTTAAACAAAGCTTGCCATTGTTTGTGGCAATAGGCAATTCTTGAATATAAATATGCTTCTTTCACTACAGGGATGGGGGATGGGGATGAACAGTACAATTAATACACACCAGCACTGAAAATAAAGTAAGAAGAAAAATTGAGAAAGTGGAAGACATAACTATAATTGTGTGTGCATATACTGTCATTTTCCACATGGTGTGTTTGTGGAGTACTAACACTTACATGCAGAGAATCATCCTTAGAAGTAATTTGATAGTAAGAGGAGTATTCTAGCTAAGAGGCAAATCTCTGTGTACTTTTATTGATCAGTGTAGGGACCAGCACTGAGCCACATATAGGTGAAGCAGATGTGAAGCAATGGACTCAATCCCTGCTAACCTCATGGGTCTCTCATTGGGCAAAGGCTGTACTACGACATTCTCTTTTTTTTTTTCAATAATTTTTATTCAGATTTTCATAAAACATACAAGACAAAATCATAAAACATTCAAAGACAAAAAACAAAATCAAAAATAGTTAAACAAAAAGAAAAAAAAAAAAACAAAAATAAAAAATAAAGAGTAAAATATTGACTTCCCATTTGTCAAAGATCAAATCAGTTATAAGTCTATAATATATAACAATCCTGTCTCTTAAGTCATATTATAAAATCACTTTCCTCCAGTAGTTATCTTACTTAATCATCAAATCTCATAAACATTACTTTATTCTTTCCACAAAAAGTCAAAGAGAGGTTTCAATTCTTTAAGAAATATATCTATCAATTTTTTTTTCCAGATAAGCATATCGATTAATCCATCTCATTACTAATTATGATAATCTTATTGTTATAACCATAGTCAAAATAAACATTTCAATTAATCCATCACATCAGAATCTGTTAGGTTCAGTAATTTCAGTAGCCATTGTTCTATTATCTCTATTAGTTCCATTTTCCATCTTCCATCTTCAGTAGTCTTGTTAAGTCCAGTAATTTCAATATCCAATCTTCCATTATCAGTATTCCATAATAATCTTGCTGTCAAAGCCATAGTCATATAGTAAGAGTCTGATGGGAATTACCTCTATCCCAAATATTTTCTTGCCATCCATTCTGAATAGGTTGCTGAAATACTGCTGTAAAATCATATCTCTGTTCTTTTTTTCAAAATACACTGGGTCATCTCTTAAAAGTTTTTCCATTGTCACATGGCTGCAGTTAATTCCATAGATTTTCTCTATATTGGGCTCCATCACATCATTCCAGTCCAAAAGATAATCCATGCCATTGATAACTTTATCTCTAGAATCTTCATTAATTTCTTCAGAGATAACATTGAGTTCCAAACAATAGATTTTATTTCTAAAGTCCATAGACTCCAAATCTTGTTCCTGTTCCACGTTTGTTCCAATCTCCGGGATCTCCTCTCTCACAGGGACCCCTATTCCAGTCTCCAGGGTCTCCTCTCTCACAGGGACCCCTGTTCCAATCTCCGGGGTCTCCTCTCTCACAGGGACCCCTTCCAGGGTCACCTCTCTCACAGGGACCCTTATATCTTTAATTTCCTGCTTCATTTTACTCAATTCAATTTTCGTTATCTCAATCTCATCCATTATTTTCTGAAACATAGTTATTTCCAGATTCTCAGCCACTTTCTTAATTGCCATTTTAAAAGAAAAATATAGGAAAACCACTTCTTATTTCAGCAACAATTGGGTTAATACTCCAAACTTGGTGACATCACAGTATAAACAGAGCAGACAGCCTTATCTCTCCAATAGTTAAGTAAACAAAATGCAGTTCCCAGGATCGAAACAATTAATGGCAATCGTCAAGAAACAGATTCGTCAAAATAAAATAGACCAAAAAGAGAGTAGTCTCAAAACAGTATAATATTTTTCAAAATAAAAATCTGGAATAGAAATCCCTCTTCTGTGTATATCTTTAGAATGCAAATCCAGGACAGCTTTTTGCAACAAAAACAGAGATAAGCTATTAATTAGTGCGTAGCAGAGAGAAGTTACGGCTCCCCAGTGAGATGTCAAAAACCGATCAATCTGGCAAATCTCTTTTAAACAGCAACAATTTAAGTCAAGTAAAAGAAAAATATAGAAAGAAGGGTGCTTGCCTGTTAGTGCGTTCTCTCTTAGAAGATAAGATGAACGTTCGCTTTAACAGATAGAGCTTGCTGTTGAAAATCCGTCCCACCTTCGTCGGCTGGACCTCGTCCCATAAATTAATGAGATCTGGTCGTCCCAACAAAAATAGGCTTTGAGGTTAATCTCTTCGTTTCTCCCTACCCGGGAGAAGTTTAATCAGTCAAAAAAAAAAGAAAAAACTGACTGATATATCTGAATAAGCTTCTTTTGAGGCAGGAGCCCGTCTCAAAAGCAGGCACAGGCTAAGTCACCCTTCCCGGAAGTGTGTACTACGACATTCTCAGTCAAACAACTCACACCATATTATGTGTATGTAAGACTAGTTTGGTTGAGTGAACTGCTCATTCTGGTCCCTGAAAGTCCAGATATATGCTCCAACATAGTGGCTCAGCTGGGACTCAAGCATATTTGCAAAAGCAGGACTTAATCTGAACCAAAGGCCATCAGTCTAATAGACAAACCACTTCAGAACGACTTGCCCAATCAGACCAAGCAACCATCTAGTCCAGGGGTAAGGAACCTCAGCTGGATATGATCCCCCCTCCAGGCCTCTCTATTGGTCACATGGTCCCCAGGCCATGTCCCCCTAGACTACACCATCACTGATCCTGCTCCACACCTTTCTCAAATGTCCCTGAATTGTGTCCTTGATCAATGATAATGTCACTTGCTTGCCTGAATGGAAGATGCAGGGCCACCAAGAGATGGGCAGAAAAGGTTGGGGTCTAGGAAGACCAGACTCTTAGCTTTCATTTTTTTAAAAAAACAAAAAGTAAGTTCCAAATCCAAAATGTGAGGCCCCCCAAGCAATTTCTGTGAAATGAGTTAGCCTAAATTTATTTATTTATTGTATTTATATACCGCAGCATAGCCAAAGCTCTCTGAGCAGTTTACAGTAACTAAGAACATTAAAACAAATATACAAATTTAAAACACATCTTTTAAAAATGATTTAAAACACAATTTAAAAATTTAAAACAATTTTAAAACACATGCTAAAATGCCTGGAGAAGAGGAAAGTCTTGACCTGGCGCCAAAAAGATAACAGTGTTGGCTCCAGGTGCACCTCATCAGGGAGATCATTCCATAATTTGGGGGCCACCTCTGAGAAGGCCCTCTCCCTTGTTGCCAGACAAGGGTTCGTATCGGGAGAGGTGTTCCATCAGGTATTGTGGTCCCAAGCCATGTAAGGCTTATAGGTTAAAACCAGCACCTTGAATCGAGCACGGAAACATATAGGCAGCCAATACAAGTGGGCCAGAATCAGTTTTATATGTTCGGACCATCTGGTCCCTGTTACCAATCTGGCCACTGCATTTTGCACAAGCTGCAGTTTCAGAACCATCTTCAAAGGCAGCCCCACATAGAGTGCATTTCAGTAATCTAACTTGGAGGTTACCAGAGCATGGACAACTGAAGCCAGGTTATCCCTGTCCAGATAGGGGCGCAGCTGTGCCACCAACCAAAGTTGGTAGAAGACACTCCGTGCCACCGAGGCTACCTGTACCTTACTCTGTAGGTGGGTACCTGCCAAAACCAGGCCTGAAACCCAACTGAAATGGATCCAGATAATCGGTCTCATCCAAGAGTGTCTGGAGCTGGCCCACAACCACTCATTCAAGGACTGCTCCAAGTCCCTATCTTTCAGGAATGTAGCCAATGAATGAAGTCAGAGCTGTGATTAACTCCCTTCCCTTTTCTCTCTGTATACACATCCTGCATGGAAGATCAAAGATGGGGGGAATCCCCTTAACGTTTTATTTCCCCCCCATTATGCAGATGGATAGAGGTTGTGTTGCTGGGTAAGGCTTCTTGGGTTCAGGAGGAATTTTTTTAGTCCATTTTAACTGGATTTACTCTCAAGTAAGTGTGTTAATATTTCAGTGTTGATTTATAAATTGTAAAATGGCAAGACATTGCAAACTAAAATGAAAAAATATTTTTGTTTTGGAAGTACAACTCTAAGTTGCTTCCAAGTGGGAGAATCTGCTCCCCCACACACAACAGTATCCAACAAAGAACAACTGCCACCTATATTAGGTTCTGAGGGTGATGAAACTTCCCCAGATTTGTTTTCTGTATATTTGATTTCAGATCACCCTAACTAAAAGTCATGATAGGGGTATTCACACATTACTCTGTAGGTGGGTACAAGCTTCCTGTACCTGGGGTCAGCTGCCCTTGAGAAAGAGTCTGCAAGTGGTGATTTCAGAAATCACCATGGGAACTAGTCCCCTTAAGGAAGAGGTCTTTTGTTCAAGTGTTGATTCTCCCTGCAGGGAGTTGATCATAAGGAATTAGTTTTCCTCCTAGGGAGAGCCTGAGGCTTTGTTCTAGCAGTAGCAGCTGCTACCAGTCAGAAATGAGCTCAAGGAAACATCAGTTGCTAGAGCCATAGCGCAGAGTGGGAAAAAGGAATAAGGCTAAAATCGAGGGAAGAGCAAGAAAGAGGAAAAGGAGACCAACCTGAGGCAGAGTTTCTGTGTGCTGGTAATGAGTGGGGTTGAAGGAAGGAAAGAGGCAAAAAATAGGTGGTGGAGCTTTGAAGGACTCACACTGAAAATTTTTAAAAAGTCTACTCAGACGTAAGTACCACTGAGTTCAGTGGGGCTTACTCCCAGGTAAACAGAGCTAGGAGTGCCTAAAAATGTGAGAGACTGTCAGGAAAAGTAGAGCAAGGAATGGACTGTCTAAATGGTTAAATGTAAAAAATTAATTTTACAATGTGTTTTTAAATTGATTTTTTTTAAAATGTGTTTTTAAATGTGTATATTTGTTTTTAATGTTTTTAATTCTTGTAAACTGCCCAGAGAGCTTTGGCTATGGGGCAGTATACAAATGCAATCAATCAATCAATTAAATGGAGTTCAAGCCTCTTGTGGTCTCAGACAAGGGGAAATTGCTGTTCTGAGAGAAGGCAAAAGGAGGCAGGGAAGCAGAAACCTAGTGAGAGGAGACAGCCTCTGAGGGCTCACACTAATTCTAAAAGTGTCTACTCAGAAGTAAGTCCCACTTCCTTCAATGGGGCTTACTTACAGGTAAGTGGGATTAGGATTGCCTTTAAAAAAGCTGAATTTTTAGGCATGGACTGCCTAAATTGTTAGTCTTTTTTTAAAAAGATAAGTTTGGTTTACATTCACAGTGGAACCATGCCTACTCTAAAGTAAATCCCACTCAGATCAATGGGACTTACTCCCAAGTAACAAGTGTTAGGATTCCAACACCTTAGAAGAAATACGTTGAGGGGGTAGAGAAAGGAGGGGAGGGAAGTTATGTGTCTGATCACAGTATAATCCAGCCATGTTTACTGAGCTCAATGGGACTTACTTCCAGGTAAGTGGGGTTGGGGTAGGATTGCAGCATCACTTTGAGGGGAATGTTGGAAGAGGTGAAAAGCAGCAGAGAGGTAATAAAGAGAGAAAATCTGGGTGGGACCCTAAGACTTTGAAGCAGAGCTTGTGTGGCCATGTGGGCTCAGACAAGTGAAAATTGCTATCTTGGGAGAAGGTGGAAGGATGTATCAATAATTTAGTAAAGGCGGTGGGGAGAATGACTATGAATCTGAAGTTACAGTGCAATCCTAACCATGTTTACTCAGAAGGAAGTTCCACTGAGTTTAATGGGGCTGCCCCTGAAGCGAAACATAGAATTGCAGCCTTTAACATCTAAATTCAGTTCTTTCCTTTAAATAGTAGGTGATTTATCAATAAATATAATATTTATAATAAGTCTGTTAAATGTTCAATGTGTCATCATGCACTCGTTGCTTGCCATGGAGTAGCATATCTACTCTTCAGGATTGTGCCACAAACAGATTCCAAAAAGTCTGCTTTAAACTTGCTTCAGTCTCCTATGGCATGCAATGAACAATAGCTTCAGTCACAACTGCAATAATGAAATAACAATACCTAGGTAACACATTGCTTAGAAATTATAGTTATCAATAAATAGAAACTTTGAGTAATAGTGATCCCTTGAATGAGTGGTTGCGGGCCAGCTCCAGACACTCTTGGATGAGACCGATTATGTGGATCCATTTCAGTTGGGTTTCAGGCCTGGTTTTGGCAGGTACCCACCTACAGAGTAAGGTACAGGTAGCCTTGGTGGCATGGAGTGCCTTCTACCAACTTCAGTTGGTGGCCCAGCTGCGTCCCTATCTGGACAGGGATAACCTGGCTTCAGTTGTCCATGCTCTGGTAACCTCCAAGTTAGATTACTGAAATGCACTCTATGTGGGGCTGCCTTTGAAGATGGTTCCTCTCAAGGAATTGTGCATAAGATAGTAATCTTAATTTTATTTAATATCTTATTTCCTTTATATCTCACCTTGCAAAGAGCTCAATGTGGCATACATAGTCCTGCACCTCCCCAATATATCCTTAGATTAACCCTATGAGGTAGTTTAGCCTGAGAAGGTGACTAGCCCAAAAGTCACCAAGGGAGTTTCATGGATGAGTAAGAATTTGAACCCAGGGCTCCCAAGCCCTAGCCCAACAGTCTTATCACTGCACTGCACTGGATTTTGCAAAACCTGCACACTACACTACCTCTATAAATCACAATATAAAGACTATATTTTTCTTCCTTGGTCTTTTAAAACCTATTGAAATCAATAATAATGTACATTCTGTTGTATGCTTTACATTTCCTCCTAAAGGTCAAGAGAGAGAAATATAGCCAGTACTCTTCCAATAGTTTGAAGGCATAGGTCAGCAGTGACACACAGGGGAGGGCAGAATGGCAGGGGCACCGAGATGGCAAGGTTGGGGGTGCTTTGGTGGAAGGCAGCAGCAGCAGCCTGCAGGTGTATGCCCACCTGTTGCAGGATGGTGGTGTCACCAGCCTTGAACTTACAGGCATCTTTCCCCATCCCCATTCAGTGAGTGGCAGCACTGCCATCACTGGGAGAGCACTGCTGTTGAAGAGTCTGGGATCTTTCCTGGGTTTTACTAGAACTCCAAGAGCCGCCAGCTATAGCCACTACAGCCAGCTACAAAAGACATATGTATAATATGAAAGAACATGGTGTCTCCGAGAAGTTGATGAACACAGGGTTATTAGAACTGAGATGAGCTCACAGTCTTTCCACACATAGATCTATTCCTAATTTCCACAAGTACTCTTAATTTCAGTTGTCAAATTTCCAAATGGGTATGTGCCCTTTTGTTGCTATTTTTAAACAACTGGAAGCCAGAAGCTCTTGCCAATTGACTACATATCTCCCAGGTATCTACCAACAGCTTACAGTCTGCCTTCTTGTCACCCATGCACTAAATAATTTGTATGGACACAGGCCTACCTTACATGGTAGTTGTAGCATGTTTCAAAGGAATGCTTGCAAGAATGAAACTACAATGGCAGATATGAGACTCTTCAAAACATTGCCAAAGAAGGTATTCTCAAAAAAGCAATGTCACCTTTCTACTGTGTACTCAGAAACTGAGAAGAAAGCAATTGTGGATTTGCTCTTCTCTTTGCAGCTCTCCCCTTCTGTGTCAAATGCCATGCATCAAAATTAAACACACCTGATGGTCAAACACATGATAACGGTTGCCTCCATTAGAAACTGCTGCTAGAAGCAGGTGCATCACATGGTTTTATGGTAACACAAACCTGCCTTGTAGGGTTGTAATACTCTGGATCAGGATGGTTAGACTTCAGGTTTTTGGTATTGACTTCTGTATTATTATTATTATTACAAAAACCCAAGATCCACCAACCAGAGCAAGCCATAAACTATATACACTTAGAATTAAATCTTAGCCCAGTGATTTGTTTTTATTTCCAGAATTGAACTGAGCTCACAGTATTTCCACATAAAAATCCACTCCTGATTACCAACCCCCAGCTTTCTTCTTTTCAGCAGTACAATTGGGTGGGGGGCATTTTCTTGTTTTCACTGTGAAACTGTTAGGAGTCTGAAATCCTCACTGATCTTCTGCAAGTCACCCTGAGATACGCCAATACATTTCAATTTACTTTCTGCCCACCCTGCATTGAAAGTGCTATCCAAAAGCTAAATACTATGATATAGATCATAAAAAAAGATACTGATGATCACGTTTTGATACCAAGCTGCAAACATTTCCACTGAAAAACTGTAAAAAACCTCAGGCCAGAGCTTTCATATTCCCCAAATACCAGGAAAGGCTTTCCAGGGGACAGAGTATGTTACAGTGGGAGCAGCAGGCTGGAAATCCCAATTGATAAATATCTTCCCCACATTTATATTTTGAGTGAAGTTCTGTGTATTAAAACACATTATATCCTCAAGAAAGAATCAGGTGTATCATGTTGGAAGAATCATTTTGGTTCATACCATTTTAAGCAGCTTGTTATTGTTGCAGCCCCCTCCTCAAAATATTTTCATATATAAATATTCAATATAGGTCTGCACTTAGACAGATTTATCCATGAGTACACCCTATGGAACTCTGTAGGACTTACATCTCAGTAGACGTGTATCAGACTGTTCCATGAATACCTGCATCAAAGAAAACCATACACCATTGAAAAACAACAGGCAATGAAAAATGCAATATTTTAATAGCTATAATTATAATATTTACAGAAGTTGGTATTTTCTTTTTAAAAGGTGGTGCTTTAATTTTAAAAACATAAGAATCTGCAGGAAAAATGAAAAAAGTAAAACTACATTCCCCTTTCTACCAACACTTTTTCTATTGAATGTAAGCCTTGACAGGAAACAGTTTCAGAAAGTTTAACCGATCCAGCATGCCTTGCCTTGCCACCAGTAAAAGGGAATTGCTTCAATGCTGCATTTAATAAGTGTTGTTGAAGCCATTTTCTTTTTCTGGCAGCAAATTATACAGCCATGAGAGTGGCTGTATACTATAGTCAGCATGGATTTTTTGCATTCCACAATATTAAAATGAAATTACCCCCATGCCATTCTGATGCTTCCCATAAGATCATTTCAAAACAAAACCTTACAAAACTTGCAGTCCTGAGCTTAGAAACACCTGCTTAACAACCCTCTAAATTTTCATGGTGATACACAAACCAGTCAGAGAGAATCGAGAGTTCAAAGTGTAAAAAGAGAGAGAGAAAAACCAGACCCCTGGTTGCTCAGAGGCACATGTTACCAAATTCTTCCAAGCTACACAGGAAGTGGATTGGACTGTGAAAGACCAACCCAAATTGTGTTTGCATTTTGATAAATTTGTAGGGCAGTACAATATCTCAGAGAGGAGGTCAGGTCTCCTGCTCACCTGGTGCATTAGCTGCCCAATTTCCCTGCTTTTCAAAGTTTAATAGAAATATATGTTGGCTACAGATACGTTCTTTAACCGCAAGGTTTTTTGCCTATGAATAGTGAATAAACACTTGCGTAATACAGGGGTGAACTGTAGCTGAATTGTTATGAAAGGTGTTTTTTTAAGAAATGGAATTTAACTTTTTAAAAATAGTGTTTATTTTAAGAGTGCAGCCTTCCATTTACTACTTATGTTGGTGCTTTGATATAACAGTGCCATATGGTAAGTATTATTAGATCAATCCTAGAGTAATATCTCATGACAGGTGGAGAATTAAAATAAGTTTATTTGAAATTGTCTATTTTTTCTGAAGATTCTTGCAAATGACAGTAAAGGATGGATTCTACCCCATTACATACACTTTTTTGTTTGTGAAAACATTAAAGTAGAGAAGTGAACAAACAGAAACATCCAACATTTAGAATTATTTCTCAATAGTTTGTGCACTGTGTGGAAAACTCCAGAGATCCCTGTCTATTAATATAACCTGCCTATAATTAGCATGGCATACCATAATTAATCATTTGGAGCTGAAGCATACAAAATAGGTACATTTGCTCCAACAGTTTTTAAAATATATTTTTTTCTTTGACAAGAGAGGGTTGCCATATTGGTCAAGATTTCTTTTATTTTAAAGGGTTGGGGCCATGAGGGAGGGAGGGTGTGGAGGAAAGGGAGCGGACAAGGGGCTCACTGATATCCTGTGCCCAAGGGTCCCCAGAAAGCTGGAGCTGTCCCTGGTTCTTGCCAATAGATTGTTTGGGAGGAGGGGGATGCAGTACGCCTACAGTGTTCTGGACCCAGGAAATTCTGTTGGCATCACTGGGAAGATGGAGGTAGGGGTGTGTGTTTGTGTGTGTCTGTGTGTAAGCCTTTTGCATGGCTAGAATGTAGAACGTTGTGGACAGTAACATCCATTACTCTTCCCATTTTTCCTTCTGTCCCTGCTCACCACGGGCATGTGGACCCCAGAAGGTTGTCCATGAGAGAATGAAACAACTTGAAAAAGGTTCTACACCCCTGATCTTGTCCCACAGCCTGCTTCCAATAGGGGCCATCTGAGTGTTTCTAAAAGCTCCTGAGCAAGGCATGAAGGTAATTCCCACCACCTGCTATTTGTTCACACTATTTCTCAGAACTGGTATTTGTGTGTGTGTGTCCAGGCCCCAACTCATACTCAGAATCCCACTCTCTGCTCATCCCACCCTACCTTACAGTCTCTAAAGCTAGGCTAGGTGTGTCTGTAAACATATTTCTGTGAGAGTGCTGGAGGAACTATCTCTGCTTTGTAAACATACGTCTCCACCAATACAAGATCTTAAAGCACATACACACCACACCTGTGTGTAAGTTTCAACATAGCATAGAAGGAACTGCGAAATGCCTCTTGGTCAATGTTATGTGATGCCCACCTTCCCCACCCAATTAGCAGTGTACTATTGCAAGTTTTTTATATATAAAAAAAACTTGCTTTCTTTTTTTTAAAAAAAGAGTGGGAGGAAGAGAAAAGGATGAGCATAGTATCACATGCAGTTTGAAAAAGAAAAGAAAAAACATGCAGGCAATATGGCAAGACTGGTGGCCAAATAACATTTTATCCATTAGTGGGTTATGTCAGTAATGCAAATTGCAAAAGGTGGGAGGAAGCCGGTCTTGCACTGGGAATTAAGAACCTGTGACTTTTCCTTTTAAGTTGCATCTGCCTTTCCTGCAATACAATCTGTCTCTAACCTGTAGCAATTACTAGACCATTTCCGTCTCAGATCCACATTTCTAAAATAGCAATAATAGCTCCTACCTAACAGGAAAAACAGTTGTCAGGAAGAACAAGGGAAAGATTCTCCATCTATAAAGTATTTATTTTATTTATTTATTGAATTTCTTAGTCACCCATCTGGCTGGCTATCCAGCCACTCTGGGAGACGTACAAAATAAGCATACAGATACAATAAACATTAAAAATCTGGACACAAGATAAAAATACCTAGCCTACCCCAAAAGCCTGCCTGAAGAGCCAGGTCTTCACGGCCCAGCGGAAACTCATTATAGAGGGGGCATGTACTGTATTAACTGACTAAACTGTTGAGATAGGCAGGGAGGTATCTGTAGAACTAAAGTGATTGGAAAGGGTTGGAAGTCATGACTAATGGTATCTAACCAGAGGTGGGGCACCTGCAGTCCTCCAGTTGCTGTAGGAATCCATCAGCCCTACCCAGCATGGCCAGTGGTCAGGGATGATGGGACCTGCAGTCTAGCAACATCAGGAGGACAACAGTTTCTTCATCAACGCTCTACAAAAAATTCTGAAATTGCTGTTATACTGTTGTACTGAAGCACTGTAAACATGTGCAGCACATCATTTGAACTGGTAAATGGCTACCCCCCCTCCAAGAAAATTGGCCATTTTCTGAAAAATATACAGGGAATACATCAGATCCATGTAAAAGCCAATTTCCAAAGAGCTAATTAAAGTGTGCCAAAGAGCTTAGGTATGCTGGTTGAATTTTTGACCATTTTTCCATTTGAAAACAAGGTACTACTATTGATTTATTTATGAAAGTATTTATATACTGTTCTGTCACAAAACATCAGGGTGGGGTACAACAACATGAAAACATTTAAAAGCAATACAAAACAACCATTAAAATGACTGGCTACTATAAAACAGGGGAGAGGAACATCCGGACAGGCAGGCCTCCTCATTTGACCTATGAGGCCATTTCAGGCAAAGCATTTTGTCAGCCTGATGCTTGGGGCTTCCCAGAGAGCCCTTTGCACTCTGGTTTCCAAGTGTCTGACAGCTATTTGGCTGTCAAGCGTTTGGGAATCACTGCATACAGAATTTTGACAGGTGGGCCGGACTACCCACCTGCCAATCATTTAATGTCCCATCCAACTGTCAAAGTTGGCCTGTGGGGATGGAACAGATAAGCATCTGGCTTGGTGGACCAAAAAAGGTCCCCATCCTTCCTATAAAACAAAATACTTTTCAAAATACCGTCAGTTTCAAGTTGCAGCATGGACTATAGTATTCAAAGTCAGTAAATGGGCCAATGTCTTAAAATTCACTAACCATCCCCCATGTGGCAAGCTCACTTTGCGTGCAGGGATAGAAGAGGACCTATAGGCCATATGTGGCCCTCCACACCTCTCTGTCTTGGGACTCTTTCTGGGACATGCCCCTCATCGGCTCTACTCCACACCTTCCTCAGATGGTTTTGCTTGGCTGGAACATGTCTCTGATGGACAGAGGTAGGTGTGTGTGTGTATAGAAACCTTTGTTTATGCATGGCTGGAATGTATGTGTAGCCTGTTCTACAAAGGTCACAACCCACTGCTCCACCCAGGTTTGGCTCTGGTCCACCCACTCACCACTGGCATTTGGTCCTGGAAGGTTGCCCCAAAGGGATGGAGCCTTTGGACTGAGATAACTAATAGGAATATATCTGCAAATGTCTAATATGGAGTCAGACCATCAGTCCATGTAGCACAGCATTTTTTAAACACATACTGGCAGCAATTCTCCTGGCTTTCTGAGAGGAATCCTTCCCAGCGCTACGTTAATAATGGCAGAGACTGAACCCGAGACCTTTTGCATGCAAAGCATGTGCTCTGCCAGTGAGATGCAGCCCTTCCCTCTGAAAGCTCAATCAAGTCAGGAATGGCAAGAGTCAAGCATGCATGTACTCAGTCTCATTCCTCCAAGCATTCTATTCACATTATTTCTAGATGAATGGAGATTCAACTTTCCCTTTTTTGGGGAATGATTGCAGGAATAACTGAAAGAAAATGAGCTTAGATGGAAGGAATTTATTGAGTGGAAACAGCTCAAACTCCATGTCAATTTGAGACTCTCTCTCTCTCTCTCTCTCTCTCTCTCTCTCTCTCTCTCTCTAATATATATATACACACACACATATAGGCCAGTCAATTCATAATGTATATTTAGCTTCATACATATGCAATGTGGTGCTTTGCTTCCGCAACCCAAGTTTACACAATAAGCTAAGGACTTCTGCCACAAAAAGAAAATTAAAGGAGATAGGTAAAGACAAAGAACAGAGAAAGTTAACCGCTGAAAAAATGAAGAGAAAGGAAGGAATCTGTGTCAAAGCCAGAGACATGAAAGCTAAAGTGATAGGGGTGGGAATGGGAGCAGGGAATCAACAAGCAGTGTCGAAGATGATGAAGTGGTTGCCAAAGGAGGAGACAGTCTTGTCCTTTTCACATCACACTTTCATCTGCCCCACACTCTTTCTCTAATCTGAGCTCTTTGCAGTAGCAAGACAATTTTCACCTTAAAGCTTTCATCTTTTTTTTGAAGGGGGGAGTATTTGAATTTTTTTTTGCTGAAGGGCTCCACAACCAACCATATAAAGTCTAATTTCCCAAATACTTATGGCAGAGACAGTGACAGGGCACCAGCTTTGGAGCTGTGCCCTGCAAACACTTACCAAATAGTTATTGGCTTCAGTTCTTAGGAAGAAATCTGTTGCTTAACTTGAGATGAAATGAGAACAGAATGCGGCTGCTTGCCTGATTAAAGGCAGCCGCCGGCGAGATCACATCACTCCGGTGGTGAAGGAGTTGCACTGGTTACCTTTTGTTTTCCGGGCCCAATTCAATGTGTTGGTTCTGACCTTTAAAACCCTACACGGTTTCGGCCCAAGTCTATCTGAAGGAGCGCCTCCAACATCATCAGGGATGCCGCTCAACAAGATTAGCCTCAAAAGGCCTTCTCTCTATCTCACCAGTTAAAACAGCTAGACTGGTGAGGACTAGGGAGAGGGCTTTTCAATTGTGGCCCCCACTTTGTGGAATTCCCTCCCAAATGATCTCCGCCATGCCCCCTCTATGATGAGCTTCCACCGGGCCTTGAAGACCTGGCTTTTCAGGCAGGCTTTTGGGGCGGGTTACGTTTTATTATTACTGTTGAGATTTTTAATGTTTTAATGTATTTGTATGTTTTTATTTTGTACATCGCCCAGAGTGGCTGGCCAGCCAGCCAGATGGGCGACTAATAAATTTAATAAATAAATAAATACTAAGGTTTCTGTTAACTTGATCTTCACATAGCCCATTATGTAAGTTAACATACTCTGTGCATGGAGGAGGAGTGAGGGGGAATGTCACCACTTTTATCTCTCCCTGGTTTGGCCCTCACATCTTCTCTACCAGTGGGGGAGGGGAGCAGTTGGCTGGTGCTATGTGCCTCCCCCCAAAAAAGTACCCAACTAGAAATGTGGCTGCCCCACCTAACAAGGAAGACTGTAGGTTCTCAGCAGGCATGCAGCTATTGCTTACTGGTAGGAAGAGGGAAGGGGAATGGCAGTGGGCAGGTCAGTGCAATTCAAATGCAACTGGGGAGCCAATATAGCATTCCTGCCAGTGCATGTGCACCACACCAAGCTCCCTACCATCTTGCCCCTCCCCCTCCCAGTAAACAACAGTGGGCCACCTGCTGGGATGCTAGCTCAGCAGCTCCACCTCACCTGGTGAACCGGTCCTGGAAGAAACACAGGGCTGCACAAGGTAGCCCCCATGGTGACATTGTGTGCACTGAGCAGCCCCCTCACCCTGGTATCCTGTGTCTACAGTGTACACATCTGCAGGGAGGGGGTCTTTGCACATTCAGCTGTGCCATACAACCTAAAATCCTGCATGATAAGGGTTCAAAGTTGTGTGTGAGTCTTTGCATGTACAGCTGTGCATGCAAAGGCTCCCACCCACTAACGTTTCTGCTGCATGTGCAGAGGCATTTGGATGGGGCAACTCAGTGCATGACACCAGGGGTTGGGGCACCTCAGCAAACAGCTGAATTGGGCTATAATTACCAATACAGGGCTGTAGATAGACAGATACACAGGACTGACTGACAAATCAACAACATTAATTATTGTGCACCATCTAGGGCAAAGACACTATTAATACTTGATTATACCCATGATGCTTAATTGCAGCATAATAGACTTCTGAGTAAGCCACAGACCTGAACTTACAAGATCTGAACAGGGTGGTTTGTAACAGATGCTCTTGGAGGTCGCTGATTGATAGGGTCACCATAAGTCGCAGTCGACTTGGAGACACATAATGACAACAAAGACTTCTGAGTCATCATTTTTCTATTGTGAAAAATGCTAAAACAAGGTCATGAGTTATAGTTTAATACAGAATGTGTTTTGTCTGTTCTGTCCTGCCCTTCAGGATTGTTTTGTTTTTAATATTCTCTTTCTAACCATTATCTGCTTTATCATTTTCCCCTAAATCTTCCATGTAAAAAAGAAAACATTTTTTTTTAAAAAAACTCTGATGTGAAGAGAAATCTAATTAGAGTTTATTGTTCAGGAGTTGTACAATTACAGCAATCTTTCCTCTTTGTGCACTGATAATAGGCTGGTGATGCCTGGGACTGCAAATGTTTATCTGTTCTTTAATTTACCTTTGAGTACTTGTGTTACCATAAATTATTACTAGCTTATTTCCTTATTGTTAAAAAAAAGTCAGATTCAGAATCCATGTAAGTAGCTACATGATGCATCTTATTGTAGTAGCTTCTATTTCAATCATAAAAGGCAGTCAATAGAATGACAGAAACAATATTCCTTTTGTTACTGATTGCAACATTTTATTTATTTACTATAATTAAATCGTTTTTTTCTTTGAGAAGCATCAGCTGGTCTATGTAAGACTTCAAGTCCATCTCCCCTTCAAAGTAACCAGTTTATTGTGTAATGGTATCACAAGGCAATCATGGCACATGTGTAGACAAGAAATGGGATAACCTTACAAGAATTATTGGTTAGGTAAAATGGATGGTTTCTTTTCTTGTAAATATTCTCTGAACCTAAGATAGATTGAACCACCCCATGCAAAACTGACAATAAAAGATGTGGCCTTATACCAAGTCAGATCAATGGAATCTGTATGTGTGCTAGCAAATTCTGAACAGCTGCCCGTGAACACAGCCTCATGGGGTTTCAGGTGGAAGACTTCCCATTTTTATTTATATGAATCACTGGAGATGCTAGGTTTTCTACCCAGAGAGAGAGAGAGAGAGAGAGAGAGAGAGAGAGAGAGAGAGAGAGAGAGAGAGAGAGACCCTCACTAAGCAATTGTCTTTCTTTTTTCTTTCTTTTCCAATATGATACAAGCATTAAAACATACAAAAATTAAAAGCATACGCTAGTTATAAAAGCCACCTTCCTATAACATAAAATACATTTACAATAGGCTGACTATTAAACACTTCATAGGGTTTAATCATTCAAATTGGTCATATCCTAGGGATAAAGAGTTCTTTAAAGGTGACTTCTGGGCACAGTATTTCAACTCATTTGAATGCATTGGAAGATTTATGGAATGCATTGGAAGATTTATGGAATGCTGTCACTTTGACAAATACAAATAGTGTTTCTTAATTATTCTCAGCCATTCTTGTTTCAAAGATATCTTTTACATTTCTGATAAAAAGCACAAAGCCAGCCTAGGAACCACTAGTGCATTTAATGCTACTTCATGTTTCTGGGAACTAAATCTGATATAAAATTAAAAATACATAGGTACATTGACGTTAGGAAAGGGTAACATGTCATAGGCAGTCATTTTCCAAAATACTTGAGGTCTGTAATATGTCCACCATGTGTGGAAGAAGGCTGTTCTGACTCTGATACAGTATAAGAAGCTAGTTGCCCAGTGGGGCAGATCTATGGTAATAGCTTCCCAGCAGGAGCAACACTGCCACTTACAAGGAAAAGGGGGGCTGCGGCAGCGTTGAGGTCAAGTTTGCTTGGGCACACTGCTGGGAGCCCTAAGTTGGCTCACCAGTAGGGATGGAGGAGAAATTCAATTCAATTTGCATTTTAAGCTGAATTTATCAAATTCACACTTTCCAAAACAACGTGAGAACTGAATCGCAGCCATCCTTCAAAATTCACACTTACCCAAATTTTGCAATGCAGTTCTCCAACTAAGCAATATTCACAAAAATGCATTTGTGAGGGGAACGTGGGCATAACAATGAATATATGTGCAAAAATAACATACAAAAATGTATTATACTAGGAGCAATTGCTTGCTAAAACATGGACATTAGTCAAAACTGCATACAAAAATGTGCTTAGTAGGATAAATTCTCACTAAAATGCTGGAGAATTTTTCATGAGGATTTTTTTTAAAAAAAATCACTAATTGCTGCAGAAATGTGGAGAACTGAATTTAGCATTGGTAAAATGAGAAACTGGGAGAACTAAAATTGACAGATCCTTCTATCCCTACTCACTAGGGCATTCCACAGCTCTGGCTTCACTGCTGCCTCAGTCCTCTCTGACACTGCTGCTTCCAGGAGGCTATCATGGCTCTACCTCACTGGGTGAGCCACTGCTGCACAGAATAAACAATTACTATTTTTCAACTTTATAGATCTTGTCTAATTTCTGACAAGATGCAAATGGCCATTGCATTGCCATTTTTATTCAGTTGTCTCTCAGCAATATAATGACTTACAGGTCCAAAGAGGAAAGATCAAATTTCTAGAGAAATTTCCCTTTGTAGATCCTTTCCCCATTTTTGGCAGTATTTTACACCTGTGGTATAATGCATATCAAGGCACAATATATTTTTTGAGGGAAAACCATTGTGCCTAGACACATAATTAGTTTTTCAAAATCCATCAGTTTCCTGTGAAATGAATGTTTTCTAACTTGTATAGACAGGAAATTCCTTATCTAGAAATATTGAAATAAGGGAGATTGAAATTGGGGGACTCATTGGCATATAACTCTTGAGAAGAGAAAATGTTATTTTCAGAGAAGTCTAGATAGTGATATGTTTTCTGTTTTTCCTATAAAATCTTTCCTATAAATCAAAATTTCCAGCTTTTCCACAAAGATTGAAGTCTGGATCTCTAAGAACTGGAGCATATGGGGAGAGTGATGATGAAACCTATAGTAGTTGACCTACAATTGTGCTCACTTCAAGCTTCACTGGGATTGACTGCACTTTAAATTTCTGATCAGGAGTTACTGAGTACAGCCCATCCCTGGTGAAATCAGGGTTTACAGTCACAGCTGATCAGCTGATTGGCACTGACTACAAGCCCCACTATGATCGGTTGCACTTGGGAGTTCCCAATCAGAAACTCTCATATGTAGACAGTCTCTGCCAAAAGCAGGGCTTGCAATTGGTGCTTATCAGGTGGTCAGTGCTGAGTTCAAGCCCTTTGGAATCTGCAACTGGGATTTCCCAGTTGGGAGCTCCAATGTGCAGACAATCTCTGCTTAAAGCAGGGCTTGCTGTCAATGCTGAAATAAAATGTTGGCAAATTGGCAGGAATCTTTCTTTGCAGCCCAGCTTGAGTTCAAGTCTGGTTGCAAAGGAAAAATGTTCCTTTGTAATGTGGTTTGAAGTCAGCACTTAGAGTGTGTTCCTGATTCTTTCCTTTAAAGTTAGGTCACCTGTCATCATGATGGCATAAGGTGATTGACATCACCTTGGGACTGACATTCTGTTTCCTAACTCCTAACAGAGCAGAGCAGAGCAGAGCAGAGCAGATGGAGCTGTCTCAGTTGGTCTACAGGTGAGGAGATATAAGCAAGCCAGCTTTCAGAGAGAGAGCCAACAGAGCGAGTGAACAGGGAGAGCAAACAGGAGTTTGACAAAGGAGCTGTAGCGAGGAAAGGGAAAAGGCCGAGAGGGCTCTGAAGCTGTGTGCTCTGAAGTCATGTGCTCTAAGCTGTGTGCTCTGAAGGGCTCCATAGCAGCTTGGTTGGAAGGGGTGTGGCTTGTTAGTTATTGGCTTAAGGGTGTGACCTGAGAACTGCTGAGGGCTTGCTGGGACTTTTATTCTGTTTCCTGACTCCTAACAGAGCAGAGCAGAGCAGAGGGAGCTGTCTCAGTTGGCCTAGAGGTGAGGACATATAGGCAAGCCAGCTTTCAGAGAGTGAGCAAACAGGGAGAGCGAACAGGGAGAGCGAACAGGGAGAGCGAACAGGGAGAGCGAACAGGGAGAGCGAACAGGGAGAGCGAACAGGGAGAGCAGACAGGAGTTTGACAAAGGAGTTCCACAGGGGAGGTCAAGGGAGAGGTCCCTAAACCTGCAAAACCCAAATTACTAATTCTCCTTGTACAGAACCGCATACCAGTGGGACTCTCTAGTTTACCCTGTAGTAGGACAGGACAAAGCACAGGCCACTCCAAAACAAGTAGTTAGAAAGAAACAAAAGATAGAAGAGAGTATGAATGGGAAGGATACTCCACTGGTTGTGACCTGCAAGAGGTGTGCCATGTTTGTTTTCTTGCCTGAGAACAACATGATGTACATGTGCAACAAGTGCAAGCTCATGGCACTGTTGGAAGAAAAAGTGAGAGGTCTGGAACGGCGGCTGGCCACACTGAGAACTATAAAAGAAGATGGAGTTCTTAGACAGAACGCTGGAATGACAGCAGCAAAGAGAAGTGGAGGTGGAAGAGCAACAGCATGTGGTAGCAGAAGAGGAGACTGCTTTGGAAAGGAACAATGAAGTGGAGGAAACTCCGTGGGAAAGGGTGACAGGAGCAGAAGAGCTAGAAGACACCGTTCACCAGTGGAACTATGTAACCTCTTTCAACCAGTCGAGGATGAGACTGGAGGACAGCCTGTGGTGGAAGAATTACAGGAGACCCCATGCGACAATGAGCAAGAGGCTGAAGCAAGCAGGGCCAATGAAACCTTGCCCCACAACAACAAGAAGAGAAGAGTAATAGTAATGGGAGACTCCCTACTGCATGGGATCAAAACCCAAGTATGCAGAGAAGATCCATGGACTCACCAGGTATGCTGTCTACCAAGAGGACGGATTAGAGATGTGATGGAAGGGTTGTCATCACTCATCAAGCCCACCAACAGGTATCCCTTTCTCCTCAGCCATGTAGGAACAAATGATACTGCCAAACGGAGCTATGAAGAAATCACATCAGACTTTGAAGCTCTGGGAAGGAAACTCAAGGACTTTGGGGCCCAGATAGTTTTTTCATCCATCCTTCCACTACTTAGAAGAGGAGTAGAAAGGGAAAGAAAAATACTCCATGTTAATGAATGGCTATGAGGGTGGTGCCAACATGAGAGATTTGGATTCTGGGAGCACAGGCTATGCTTCCTGGAAGATGGATTGCTGGCAAGTGATGGGTTGCATCTCACAAGGACTAGGAAGAATGTGTTTGGCCACAACATGGAGAAGTTCATCAGGAGGGCTATAAAAAGGATCCTAAGGGGGAGGGAGACGTAAATGTGGTGGTAATGACTGATGAAGGCTTGTGCACAGTAACGGGAACAGAGAGATCGGCTGTAATAGGGACCAGTGACAGAAAAATGTAGTAAGGAAACCAAGCCATAAATCACATGGTCTTCGATGCCTGTATACTAATGCACAGAGCATGGGAAACAAGCAGGACGAACTTGAATTCTTAATACAGGAAAGCAATTACAACTTGATAGGTATAACTGAAACTTGGTGGGAAGACTCCCAAGACTGGAATACAGCAATTGAAGGATATAACTTATTCAAAAAGAACAGAAGGAATAAAAAGGGAAGTGGAGTCATTCTATATGTTGAAAATATATATCCCTGCACAGAAATACAGGAAGATGAGCTTGGTAGCTCCACTGAGAGTATCTGGATTAAAATTAATCCAGTAATCAAGTAATAAAAGGAATATGGTGCTTGGAGTCTATTACCGACCACCCAATCAAGGAGAAGACGAGAATGTAACTTTTGAAAAGCAAATTGCCAATGTTTCGAGGAGGCATGATGTAGTAGTAATGGGGGATTTCAGTTATCCCGATATCTGTTAGGAGACAAATTCTGTCAAACATGGCCCCTGCAAGAAATTTCTGACTTGTGTTGGAGATAACTTTCTCCTACAGAAAGTGGAGGAAGCAACCAGAGGATCAGCTATCCTGGATTTGATTGATTTGATGATTTGGTGGATGAAGTGGCAGTTACGGGAACTCTGGGGGAAAGTGACCACACCATACTTGAATTCTTGATTTTAACAGAAGCAAAAGCTGAGAGTAGCCATACGCGCACCCTGGACTTCAGGAAAGCTGATTTTAATAAACTCACAACAATTGTAAGTACGGTTCCATAGAAAGCCACCCTAATGAGAAAAGGAGTCCACGATGGGTGGGAGTTTCTAAAAAAGGACATTCTAAAAGTGCAATGGCAAGCAATTCCAACAAGGAAAAAAGTGGGGAAACAACAGAAGAAGACAATGTGGCTTCACAAAAAGCTTAGAGATGACCTGAAAACAAAAAAGGACACATACAGGAAGTGGAAAGAAGGCCAGGCCACAAAGGAAGAGTACAGGCAGGTATCACGGAATTGCAGGGATGGTGTCAGGAAGGCTAAAGCTGAGAATGAGCTGAGGTTAGCAAGGGATGCTAAAAGCAACAAAAAAGCTTTCTTCAGGTATGTCCATAGTAAAAGACAGAGAAAAGAAACGGTGGCACAGCTACTCAATGAGGATGGCAAAATGATAACAGATGACAAAGAAAAGGCAGAAGTACTCAATTCCTACTTTGGCTCAGCCTTCTCCCAAAAAAGGATCTGTGACCCTCCCGGGAAACATGAAGTAGAAGGGGCAGGATTGGAGCTTGAGATTGATAGACAAATGGTCAAGGAATACCTAATCACTTTGAACGAGTTCAAATTGGCAGGGCCTGATATACATCCTAGAGTATTGAAGGAACTGGCTGAAGAACTCTCAGAACTGCTGTCTATTATCTTTGCGAAATCATGGAGGACTGGTGAAGTGCCGGATGACTGAAGGAGAGCTAATGTTGTCCCTACCTTCAAAAACATCAACCCCTGGAAAAACTCTGGAGCAGATTATAAAGCAGTCAATCTGTAAGCACCTTGAAAGCAATGCAGTGATTACTAGGAGCCAACATGGTTTTATGAAGTACAAATCCTGCCAAACTAATCTTATCTCATTTTTTGATTGGTTAACCTCCCTTGTAGACTGTGGGAATGATGTGGACATAATATACCTCGAGTTCAGCAAAGCTTTTGACAAAGTGCCCCATGATATTCTGATTAGCAAGCTAGCTAAATGTGGGCTGGATGGAACAACTATCAGATGGATCCACAGTTGGCTCCAGAATTCAATGAGTGCTTATCAATGGTTCCTTCTCAAACTGGGCAGAAGTAACAAGTGGGGTACCACAGGGCTCAGTCCTGGGTCCACTGCTCTTCAACATTTTTATTAATGACTTGGATGAGGAGGTACAGAGCATGCTTATCAAATTTGCAGATGATACTTGCAGATGGGGGATACCTGGCTCAGCAATACGACATGTGAGAAGGATCTTGGAATTGTCATTGATCACAAGCTGAATATGAGCGAACAGTGTAATGTGGCTGCAAAAAAGGCAAATGCTATATTAGGCCGCATTAACAGAAGTATAGTTTCCAAATCGTGTGAAGTATTAGTTCCCCTCTATTCAGCACTGGTAGGCCTCATCTTGAATCCAGTTCTGGTCTCCACATTTCAAGAAGGATGCCAACAAACTGGAACAGGTTCAGAGGAGGGCAACAAGGATGATCAGGGGACTGGAAACAAAGCCCTATGAGGAGAGACTGAAAGAACTGGGCGTGTTTAGCCTCGAGAAGAGAAGACTGAAGGGAGATATGATAGCACTCTTCAAGTACATGAAAGGTTGTCACATAGAGGAGGGCCGGGATCTCTTCTCGATCGTCCCAGAGTGCAGGACATGGAATAATGGGCTCAAGTTGCAGGGAGCCAGATTTTGACTGAACATCAGGAAAAACCTCCTAACCGTTAGAGCCATATGGCAATGGAATCAATTACCTAGAGAGGTAGTGGGCTCTCCGACACTGGAGACATTCAAGAGGCAGCTGGACAGCCATCTGTTGGAAATGCTTTGATTTGGATTCCTGCATTGTGCGGGGGGTTGGACTTGCTGGCCTTATAGGCCCCTTCCAACTCTACTATTCTATGATTCTATGGGTGACCCCACATAGAGTCTGAAGTGGCACAACCCATGCATGACTGGAGCACGGTGAGAACAAGCCCTTAGATGTAGACTAATCCTTGAGGGAATGAAAGTCATTTTTGGCTGAGGGAGGTCCTTGGGTTAGCATCATCCTATTTTGAGCAGTCTGTGGAGACAGCTGGGTGGTATATGTGAAGGTACAGAGTTGAACTTGTTAGACGTACAACAGTACTTCAGTAATTCAGTTAGTAACCAAAGGGTTAATTCTGTTTACAGTTAGCTGGTTAACCAAGTGGGATAGTGGTGGTGGAAATGTTGCTTAGCATCTAGGCTGGGTGACATTATGTTTACTGCTGTAGGAGATGCTCTGGTTGATTGTGCAGTTCTGAGGGAGTGTTCCCCTGTATGCTGGGCCGGTTCTAAAGGGCAGCCAGGTGGGACTCTGGCTGAGGGCCCCTGGGGCTACAGGGGCTCTTGGGGGGGCCCTCCACTCCCCTTCCACGATCCATGGCAGGATTGCTGCCATGGATCGCAGGGCAGGAGCTTCTGCCTGCCCGCTATTCCCTCACCCCATCTACCTGTCTCCTGCCTTTTAGCATTGCCCTTAAGGAAGATGGCAGCCAAGGTTTCCCTAAGGTGCTGAAGCCCCTGCCACCATCTTGGTTGATGGCAGAGATGCGCGCACATAGCACGCACGCGTGCCATCAATTATTATTATTTATTATTATTTATTATTATTTATTATTATTTATTATTATTTATTATTATTTATTAGACTTTTATACCTCCCGACTAGCAATAGCTCTCTGGGCGGTGAACACAAGAAATACAATAAAATCACACAATATAATACAACAAAACATATAAAAATAAAACAATCTAAAATCAGTTACAACAAATTTTAAAAATTAAGTTAACTTAAATTAAAATGCCTCCGAAAAGAGGAAGGTTTTAACTTGGCGCCGAAAGGATAACAATGTTGGCGCCAAGCGCGCCTCCTCGGGGAGACTATTCCACAATTCGGGGGCCACCACTGAGAAGGCCCTAGATCTTGTCACCACCCTCCGGGCCTCCCTATGAGTCGGAACCCAGAGGAGGGCCTTCGTAGTAGACTGTAGTGTACGGGCTGGTTCGTATCGGAAGAGGCGTTCCGACAGGTATTGTGGTCCCGCGCCGTATAAGGCTTTATAGGTTAATACCAACACTTTGAATCTGGCCCAGAAGCATATTGGTAGCCAGTGCAGGCAAGCCAGAACAGGTGTTATGTGTTCGGACCGCTTGGTCCTTGTTAACAATCTGGCCGCTGCATTTTGCACTAGCTGTAGCTTCCGAACTGTCTTCAAAGGTAGCCCTACGTACAGCGCATTGCAGTAGTCCAAATGCGAGGTTACCAGAGCATGTACAACTGATGTGAGGTCCTCCTTACTCAAATAGGGATGTAGCTGGGCTACCAACCGAAGTTGGTAGAACGCATTCCAAGCCACCAAGGCTACTTGAGCCTCAAGTGAAAGGGAAGAGTCTAAGAAGACTCCCAGACTATGAACCTGCTCCTTTAGGGGGAGTGTAACCCCATCCAGGACAGGGTATATAGCCACCATCCGATCAGAGAAACCATCCACCAACAGCATCTCAGTCTTGTCAGGATTGAGCCTCAGTTTGTTAGCTCTCATCCAGTCCATTGTCGCGGCCAGGCAACGGTTCAGCACATCGACAGCCTCACCTGAAGAGGATGAAAAGGAGAAGTAGAGCTGCGTGTCATCAGCATACTGATGACAACGCACTCCAAAACTCCTGATGACTGCACCCAACGGCTTCATGTAGATGTTAAAAAGCATGGGAGACAAAACCAACCCCTGCGGGACCCCATATTGGAGAGCCCACGGTGTCGAGCAATGTTCCCCAAGCACTACCTTCTGGAGATGACCCGCCAAGTAGGAGCGGAACCACTGCCAAGCAGTACCTCCAACTCCCAACTCCGCGAGCCTCTCCAGAAGGATACGATGGTCGATGGTATCAAAAGCCGCTGAGAGATCAAGGAGAATCAACAGAGTTACACTCCCTCTGTCTCTCTCCCGACATAGGTCATCAAATAGGGCGACCAAGGCCGTCTCAGTGCCAAAACCAGGCCTAAAACCCGATTGAAATGGATCTAGATAATCGGTTTCATTCAATAGCGCCTGGAGCTGGCCAGCAACCACTCGTTCCAAGATCTTGCCCAGGAATGGAACATTCGCTACTGGTCTGTAGCTGCTGAAATTTTCTGGGTCCAAGGAAGGTTTTTCCAGAAGTGGTCTCACCACCGCCTCTTTCAGACAGCCAGGGACCACTCCCTCTTGTAAAGAGGCATTTATCACTTCCTTGGCCCAGCCAACTGTTCCATCCCTGCTAGTTTTTCTTAGCTGGGAGGGGCAAGGATCCAGTACCGAAGTGGTTGCATGTACCTGTCCAAGCACCTTGTCCACGTCCTCGAGCTGAACCAACTGGAACTCATCCAATAAAACATGACAAGACTGTGCTCCGGACACCTCATTAGGATCAACTGCTATAAAGTGGGAGTCTAAGTCCCGGCTGATGCATGAGATCTTATGCTGGAAGTGCTCAGCAAACTCATTACAGCAGGCCACTGATGATTCTACCGTGTCCTGTAGGCCTGGATGGAGTAGCCCTCGGACAACTCTAAAAAGCTCCGCTGGGCGGCAAAGAGATGACTTAATAGTGGCAGCAAAATGTTGTTTTTTCGCCACCCTCACCGCTCCTACATACAGCTTGGTAGAAGCACAAACCAGCGCATAATTGCATCTGTCGGGAGTTCGTCTCCATCTCCGCTCAAGCCGCCTCCTATCTTGTTTCATCGCTCTCAGCTCTGGAGTATACCAAGGAGCTGTATGAGCTCTACACAGGAGAGGGCGTGCAGGAGCGATCGTGTCAACAGCCCGGGTCATCTCCGCATTCCACAGATCAGCCAGGGCTTCAACAGGAGCGCCAGTCCTATCAGCCGGAAAATTCCCCAGAGCCCTTTGAAAACCTTCAGGATTCATTAGTCTCTGGGGGCGGACCAATTTAATAGGTCCCCCACCCTTGCAGAGGGGAAAGGCTACTGAAAGTCTAAACTTCAACAAGCAGTGATCTGTCCATGACAAAGGGAGAGATGTAAGACTCCCCACATCCAGATCACTATCCCCATGTCCAGTAGCAAAGATAAGCTCTAGAGTATGCCCCGACATATGTGTTTGGCCACTAACATATTGAGACAGCCCCATGGTTGTCATGGCGGCCATGAAGTCCTGAGCTGCCCCAGACAAAATAGCCTCGGCATGGATGTTGACATCCCCCAGTACTAATAGTCTGGGGGATCTCAGCAATACCTCCGAGACCACTTCCGTCAGCTCAGTTAGGGAAGCCATTGGGCAGCAAGGTGGGCGGTACACCAAAAGGATTCCCAGCCTGTCCCTCTGGCCCATCAACCAAGATGGTGGTGGAGGCTTCATCCCCTTAGGGAAACTGTGGCCGCCATCTTGGTTAATGGCAATGCTAAAAGATAGGAGACAGGTAGGTGGGGGTGCGCAGGGATGCAGGGATGCAGGGATGCATGCAGGGGTGGAGACATTCATGCGTGCGCGCACACACACCAGGGCCCAGGGCAAGCTAATGCCCAAGGGCCCCGGCATGCCCGGGGCCAGGCCTGCCTGTATGTTGAATTGTTGAATATCTTTCTGCTTTGAACTAGGCCTGAACCTTTTAAAAAGACAAACCCCTTTATTTCTCCTCAAGTTATACCCTGTTCCTGTTCAGTACAAAGCAACTTTATCTGTTTCCATACATTCTTTCATAGGGAAGAGGAAATACTTTGCCCATGGCTGTAAAATATATATTGAGATCAGCTTGAAAATCACCTCAGTTTGAACACACACTTCTCATAGGCTTGCTGAAAATTGGAACAATATCCAAACATCCATGCACATCACATCATTTGCCCTTGAGAAGTAGCCAGCATGAGGAGCCAACCCAGATCAGGACCCTGGTGTGCGTGTGTGTGTGTGTGTGTGTGTGTGTAAAATCTCTATGCTTGCAATTTGCATGGCGAGGATAAGCCTCCATTTATTCCACAGGGCCCTAAACTACATTGTTGTCAGGGCCAGCTGAAGAGTTTTTGCTTCCTGAGGCAAAGCAAAAGGAGGTGCCACCTCCAGAGTCCACATCCACAAGTTGACTGGCCTGGCCATTGAATTTTACTTCACCTCTGCTGATGAATAGTGATGGGAGAGAAATTTGATTCAGTTCACATTTAGAGGGAAATTTAGCTAATTCACACTTTTCAGAACAATATGAGAACCAAAACACAGCCATCCCTCAAAATTCATACTTCTGCTGAACTAAGTATACTGTCAGTAGGGGATTTAATTACTGACCAAGTTACGCAATCACTTTAGTGAAATTACCTTTGTAGAATAAGTCCCCTTTGTTGAACAGTTTAGTTAACAAAGCATTCTACAATGTGAAAGATAACTGTTTTCGGTGGTACTAACTTAAAAGGTTTGCTTGTAATGTGATATATGGAAATGGTGAATAGTTTTCCATCTTTGTTTTGGAACTATTGCAGAATATGTATTTTGACTCTTTTAAAATGTTGCTCATTGGCTGTAGTGAAATCCTAACACCTGGTTCTGTCATCTGTTTTTTTTTTAAGTAGCCTTCTCTTCTCTCTTTGGATATGTTTACTTTTTAAACATCATAACCAGCATTTCTCTCTTCCATCTCTAGCAATAGGCATCATTAAAGATTCTTTGCATCTGAATTAAACTGCCAAAGCCCAAAGGGCACAGAGGACAGATTTACTGTTATTTTCTACAGTCTCAGATACTGCTTATTCTGACACTTCATGTGCATGCACACATAAACCTCTTCTTCCTCCTCCTCCTCCTATTTCAGAAAAAGAGAAGTTAACATAAGGGACCTGGCATGGAAGTGAGGGGGGGGGGCTTTGTCCCTTTGCCACTGCTGCTGTCCCAAGCTGCAGTCCCATTCAACCAAAGGGGAGCTTTTCCCCATACAAATTGCAGACATGCCCTCCTGCCAAATTTGGATCGGGAATGCAGCAGAGGGCAAAGAGCTAAAGCCTCACCTATCTTCACACCAGGCTCCTGTATAGATCACACCCCCTATGCTGGGCTGGCTATTTTGCCCACCTATACCTATACAGAAGGGCGAATGACATGATTAAAGTCATATGTAGTTTGGCTTTTAGTAAGCTGTGTAGTAGAAATATTTTTTGGTCTTGGATTAGGAGGCCCAAATTCAAAGAACTACCCTACCATGAAATTCACTAAATGGCCTTATGTGGCAAAACATAGTCAGAACATATGGGTGGGTAGCCCATATCAGGGCACTTGTGTTACAAATTCATTATCACTCTAACTTCCATCAAGACAGCTGATGATCAGAAGAACAATGTGGCTGTACCAGCCCTGAAGACCTCCTGGCCCAGACATCCTTATCTGCTCCTTTCCTGGATTTAGTTTGAAGGAATGCATGTTTCAGGGAAGGGCTTGTTGTCTGCTCTGCTGCTGGGGTAGGAATGGTGAGAACGACTCTGTTTCTTTGTTCTGCAGTGGTTCTTACTTCTGAATATTTAGAATTGCAGCTAAGCACAGCTGAATTGTGACCATCGTATCTAATTTTAACCACTCCAAATCATTTTTGCCAACACAGTCAATCTGTTGTTCAAAAATATCAGATGACCCTGTGATTGAAACTTGTTGACACAGACCCTGCCATTCCTCAATTCCTTCTGAATTTTCACTCACAGATCTGACAAAAACACTAAATTTACATTGTCACAGCTTTCATCAAGAGCAAGCAGAACATATTTGCAAATAGAAGACACAAATGTTACTTAATCCAAAACACTGATGGCCATTTTGTCAATCCAGAGTGTTTTGAGCCATTTAAATGCCATTTTGCATAGTATTAATTTTTTGATGAACAGTACAATGTTCAAAATAAATAAATACAAAATATCCAGTGTGGTATAGTGGTTAAGGTGCTGGACTATGACCTGGGAGACCAGGGTTTGAACCCCCACACAGACATGAAGCTCACTGGGTGACCTTGGGCCAGTCACTGCCTCTCAGCCTCAGAGGGAAGCAATGGTATACTGCTCTGAATACCGCTTACCATGAAAATCCTATTCATAGGGTCACCATAAGTCAGGATCGACTTGAAGGCAGTCCATTTCCATTTTTTTACCCCACAATAAATCCAAATTCAGTATTTTGTACCATGTGAATATTGCCTTTTCTTTCTTGCTAGTGAAGGTGACACTTCATATGAAGACCATTCATAACTACTGTTTCATCCTTCCTCTGACAGAAAAAAATGTGTTGCATAGATTCAGTTCAGTTATGCAATCAGCTGACAGGACAAAACCAGGTTTCTGTTACTCATGTATTCCTCACCACGTGCTCTCTTGAAATGTGTCTCCAGATTGAACTTTTCAGCAACACTGCCATAGTACTTTTTACTTGTTTATTTTTTAAAAAATCCTTTTTATCCCAATTTTTTCCAAAATCTGAAGCAAAGCAACTTGCAAACAAAACTAAATTAAAATTAAAATTAAACACTTAAACTATAAAGCAATTCAACATCACTAAAACTAAGTTTATATATACATGTTTCTACTTACAAAGCAACAACATGAACAAAAAACCAAGCAAGTAGAAAGGGTTGAGAAACAGCTTCCTATGAATTAAAAGATAAGCTCAGAGGACTTCTGGAATGGCTGGGTCTTACCCTGACACCCAAAAGGTATGAGACGGGTCTAGCAGACCTCCATTGGGAGTGTATTCCATAGAACTGGCACCACAACTGAAACGGCCGTATTCCCAGTAGATACCTGCCAAGGTTTTGTACCACACACTAAGCACATACTTTGATTAATTGCTTGGGATAGAAAAATAGATGTTTAGCCCATTGTGGATGAAATTGTATCAATCAAAACATCATATTTTATAATGAACATACAACCCTGCTGGCTTTCTGGCAGGGCTGTGGAGTCGGAGTCAGAGTTGGAGTCGGAAGCAATTTTGGGTGGAGTCAGAGTTGGTAGAAATGTATTGACTCCGACTCTGGCTTCAAAATAAATTATGATTGACAATTTAAAAAATATATAAATTCACATTGTCAAAGAAGCTTCCCATGAAGTCAGCTGTATTTGAGCATTTCACCATAACTCAGGATGGAAAACATTTTGTGTGTCAGTGTATGACAGAGGACCCAGATTAAGACAAATGCTGTGATGCCAAGATCAGCGCATATTCAGGCAGCGATAAAAATGCTCCTATGAGAACTTCCAATTTAAAAGGACATTTACAGCGCTTTCCAGGGCTGTGGAGTCAGAGTTGGAGTCGTGGAGTCGGAAGCAATTTTGGGTGGAGTCAGAGTCAGAGTTGGAGTCGGACAGTAGAAAAATGGAAGAGTTGGAGTTGGAGTCAAAGGTTTGGCGTACTGACTCCACAGCCCTGCTTTCTGGCACTACATTTGTATTGGTGCTCCACACACACACACACACACACACACACACACACACACACAGAGAGAGAGAGAGAGAGAGAGAGAGAGCTTTTTACATCCATCAGTATTATGGGTGTCATTTTAAAATATCAGACTGAGGCAAAATCAATCTGTTATCCCGTACATACTTATCTGGGAATCCCATTGAACTTAATGGAGTTTACTTCTGCATATACATGTATAGGACTGCACTGTACCAAATATTTTTTTTAAAAAATAGAAAAACCAACCCTTTCTCTCTCTGTCTGTTTCTCTCTGAGAAATGTCACTGTTCTGATCAAACCTATTTTGCTTCTTGTGAGATTCATCAAAACCACCTGAGGAGAAACCTCCAAATTTGCTTTAAGTCTCTGTTTAGGCAAATACCTGTGACAAACTGGGTAAATGCCCCCTCTCCCCCACACCATGCAAAATTTTGCTGGTCTTACAGAAGCTATTATTGCTGTCCCCCAAATTCATCAGATGCTTAACCTAAGAAAAAATATCTAATTTGTCCCAAATTTTGCTTGAGGTAAAATATTGGTAGCAAGTGCAACTCTCTCTTTCTTTTCACTTTGTCTCTCCAGTCTTTCCACCCTTAATTCTTGCACTTCTTTGTATCTCCTTGCCTTGGGCTCCAAGGACTCGTCTTTCCTCTGTGATTCTCCACGTTCTCCATAGGCCACTGTCCACCATCCTTGGAGTGCAGCAGCACAACAGTTGCTGACACAATTCACTAACTGCTGCACCATGTAGCATAACCCTGGCTCAGTGTGCCTAGAAGAAAAACAATGACTGCTGTGCATACATGCCATGAATCATGTGCTTGCTGCTCCATCCAAACTCTAATTGGTAATGCTACAATATGAGCCAAACTACATCAATCAATCAATCAATATTATTTGTTCTAGCTAAGAGTCATGACAAATGTGATACCAGCAAGGATGGCCTTCTTTCCTATGAATGCACAGGGTCAAGGGTTCTTGCTTTCTTCTTTTATCTACTAGGGATGGGTGAGAATTTCAATTCAGTTCACATTTCAAGCAGAATTTATCAAATTTGCACTTTCGGAAACAATACAAGAACCAAAGCCATCCTTCAAAATTTGCATTTATTAGAATTTTGGGATGCAGTTCACCAACTAAACAATATTTACAAATATGCATGTATTAGGGGAAAGTGTGGATAAAATGAATATATGAGTGAAAATAGCATGCATATGATGAGAAATGGATTGCAAAAAAACCTGCCTAAAATACTGTTTATTTGGAAAAATTCGCACTAAAATGGTGGAGAATTTTCATGAGGATTTTTTTTTTTATGGCAGATTGTTGCAGAAATGTAGAGGACTAAATTTTACATTGGAACAGTGAGAAATTGAGAGACCTGAAACTGACAGATCTTTCCATCCCTAGCATCTACTAAGAGTCCTTATATGTTAAAGTTAGTTCACCTAAGCTCACAGGTTTCCAACAGCAGTTGTCAAACAGCAGGCAAATATAGTTAGAGACCCCACTCAAGATTTCTTGGGTCTTGAGGGATACCAGAATTTGTCTAACTGGGAGTCAGATTCAGACAACAGAATAGTCTTCTAACATTTATTCTATGCTATTTATTCACATCTTGCACACAACAACAATTAAAATGCATTCTAAGTGGCTTTGACCATCATAGTAGAAACAGAAAATGAGAATACAAATCATTCATTCATTTATTATTATTTTATTTATTTATTTATTGCAGTTGTATACCACACCATAGCCGAAGCTCTCTGGGTGGTTTACAACAATTAAAAACATTAAAAACAAGCATACAAATTTAAAAACACTTAAAAAAAAAACAATTTAAAAACATATGCTAAAATGCCTGGGAGAAGAGGAAAGTCTTGACCTGGTGCCAAAAAGATAACAGTGTTGGCACCAGGGGCACCTCGTCAGGGAAATCATTCCATAATTTGGGGGCCACCACTGAGAAGGCCCTTGTTGCCAGACTCCCAGCTTCCCTAAGAGTAGGCACCAGGAGGAGGGCCTTAGATGCTGAGCGTAGTGCACAGGTGGGTTCATCTCGGGAGAGGCGTTCCATCAGGTATTGTGGTCCTAAGCCATGTAGGGCTTTATAGGTTAAAACCAGCACCTTGAATCAAGCTCGGAAACATACAGGCAGCCAATGCAACTGGGCCAGGATCGGTTTTATATGTTCAAACCATCTGGTCCCTGTTACCAATCTGGCTGCTGCATTTTGCATAAGCTGCAGTTTCCAAACTGTCTTCAAAGGCAGCCCCACATAGAGTGTGTTGCAGTAATCTAACTTGGAGGTTACCAGAGCATGGACAACTGAAGCCAGGTTATCCCTGTCCAGATAGGGGCGCAGCTGGGCCACCAACTGAAGTTAGTAGAAGGCACTGTGTGCCACTGAGGCTACCTGAGCTTCAAGTGACAGAAATGGTTCTAGCAAAAAACCCCAAGCTATGAACCTGCTCCTTCAGGAGGAGTGCAACCCCATCCAGAACAGGTTGGACATCCACCATCTGGTCAGAAGCACCACCCACTAGCAGCATCTCAGTCTTGTCTGGATTGAGCCTCAGTTTATTAGCCCTCATTCAGTCCATCGTTGCAGCCAGGCACTGGTTCAGCACATTGACAGCCTCACCTAAAGAAGATGAAAAGGAAAAATGGAGCTGTGTGTCATCAGCATACTGATGGCAATGCACTCCAAAGCTCTGGATGACCGCACCCAACGGTTTCATGTAGATGTTGAACAGCATGGGGGACAGAACTGACCCCTGTGGAACCCCATCCTGGAGATTCCAGGGTGCCGAGTAATGTTCCCCAAGCACCACCTTCTGGAGCCGAGCCGCCAAGTAGGAGCTGAACCACCACCATGCAGTCCCTCCCAGTCCCAACTCAGCCAGTCTTCCCAGAAGGATACCATGATTGATGGTATCGAAAGCCGCTGAGATATCAAGGAGAATCAACAGAGTCACACTCCCTCTGTCTGTCTCCCGACAGAGGTTATCATACAGGGCGACCAAGGCTGTTTCTGTGCCAATACCAGGCCTGAACCCTGATTGAAACCCGATATTTAACTTCAAAGTATAAGACCTTGAAAGTACAAGTTGCTTAGTTTAGTTACAATAGATGAAAGGGTGGAGTTAAACTCACAGTCTTGTTACAGAGCCAAAGGTACAAAGTACATGGAAATACATCTCATCCATGAGATGATATGGATGGCATTGCAGTTCTGCAGTCCTCAGCCCACTCAAGCCAGAGATGGGCCCTGAGTGCTAATTCATTTGGCATCTTATAGACTTTCTTATTAAAGGAGAGGGTGTGTTCTCATGGTCTTATCAACTGATGCCTGGCCATGCCATCACTCTGTACCATCTGCCAGAAACAGCAAATGTGACTAGCTGTCAACAACTAGTTAACTTAACCAGGAGTGCCTCTCTGGTGGTTCTGATAGCTACATCTACCTCAGACTCTCCCAAATAATGGAACACCATAAATGGCATGCCGGCAGCTGCTATCACTGTTTACAAAGATAACAAAACATTGGCTGCCTACCCAGACACCTTATATCTCTCTGCTTTACTACAGACCTTCCACAGAGAATTTACTGCTTTACACAGGAAAGGGGGCAGAGCAACCTTTTCTGAAAACTTTTTTTGCTCTTTTTCCAATATACATAGTATGAAAAAGTAGACTATATAAGCTATTACAGCATTATAAACATATTTTTAAGCCTAAGCTGGGCCCATTACAGCACATCCATACTGCAACACATCTATACAATAAATCCAAAATTAAAAATTCAAACCCTGCAGCATAACAGAAGTGGAATTCAGGGATATAAAAATGGCAAACCTCTCGCTTCCAAGCCAAACAGAACAACTTTTCATGTTGCGCAGGCATTAATATCACTCAAGAGAAGACCGTTTCTGCAAGGTACTAATACACCAAGTTGTCAAGGGATGCCTGTAAATAGGCTTTCCTGTGCTTGTTTAAAGCATTAGAATGGCTCTGAGAGTGTATTGGATTGGGATTATGGCACTGGGGAAGTGGAGCGTAACTCCTCCTCCCTGCCCCTAAAGCTGCTATAGTAGCTGAATAGCAGTTCTGGGGAGGATTTTCACTGGGAAAACAACATGGAAAGAAAAGCTTAAAGTGAAACCTTCCCCTTGGCCATTGCCATTGTTCTGACTGAGGATATCATGCTTTCTCCCTATACATCCTATATTTTATTTTATTTATTTTAACAGTTTATGTACCACTTGGAGTCCCTCTACTGGCCTGTGGAGTTCCTAAGGGTTCCATCCTGCCCCCCATGTTATTTATTTATTTATTTATTATTATCATTATTATTATTATTATACTCCACCTTCCTTTTCATGATAGAAACCCAAGGAGGCTTACATATGGTTCCCAGGCAATCTCCCATCCAGGCACTGACCAGACCTGACCCTGCTTAGCTTCAGCAGGGAGCTGGCCTCGTGTTTCTTCAAACCATAGCCTGGGATGTGAAACCTCTGGGAGAGGTCCAGAGGTTTGGGGTCGGGTGCCACCAGTATGCTGATGACACCCAACGCTATTTCTCCTTTCCACCAAAATCCAGGATACTGTTTCTGTTCTACACCAGTGTTTGTCATCAGTAATAGATTGGATGAGGGCAAACAAATTGAAGCTTAATCCAGACAAGACAGAGGTGCTCCTGGTCAATTGAAAGGTAGATCAGAGAATGGGGATTCACCCTGTGCTGGACAGGGTTACACTCCCCCTGAAGACACAACTTTGCAGTTTGGGTGTACTCCTGGACTCAGCCCGACCCTGGATGCCCCGGTTTTAGCAGTAGCCAGGAGTGCATTTGCACAATTAAAACTAGTGCAACAACTGCAACCATTCCTGGAGACGTCTGATCTGGCCACAGTAACACATGCCTTAGTTACATCCCGCCTGGATTACTGTAACACATTTTATGTGGGGCTGCCTTTGAAGAATGTTCAGAAACTTTAGCTGGTCCAAACAGCTGCAGCCAAATTGTTAGCTGGGGCTGATATTTCACCCTTGTTACAACAGCTCCACAGGCTACCAGTTTGGTTCCAAGCACAGTTCAACGTGCTGTTTATGACCTGTAAAGCTCTATATGGCTTGGATCCAGGCTATCTGAAGGACTGTATCTTCCCATATGAGCCTGTTCAAGCTCTAACACCCTTCTCACAGTCCTGCCACCCTCACAGGTACATCTGGTGGGAATATGGTATAAGGACTTCCTAGTGACTGCCCCGAGGCTCTGGAACTCCCTTCTTAGGAAGGTTAGACTAGGCGCATCTCTGCTGTCCTTCTGATGGCAGGTGAAAACTTTTCCATTCTGACAGGCTTTAGGGAACCAACTGCAAGGGATTTTAACAGTGGGCTGTTCTATTTATTTTTATCTTTGGCTTTTTAATGGAGCAGAGCTTGGAAAAGTTACTTTTTTGAACTACAACTCCCATCAGCCCCAGCCAGCATGGCCACTGGATTGAGCTGATGGGAGTTGTAGTTCAAAAAAGTAACTTTTCCAAGCTCTGTGGATATGTTTCAAATGGTTTTAATTCTATACATAGTTTAGTTACATCTTAACAGTAACTTTTTGTATGTTGTTATCCAAATGTTTTTATCTGTATTTGTTTTTGTAAGCTACCTTGAGTCCCAGTTTTCAGAAAAAGGCGGGATATAAATGAATAAAATAATAATAATAAATTAATCACAGTTGTTCTAAATAGTATACAAGTCACTGAATACAATAAAGATAAAAATCAGTTAAGCTATAAAATCAGAATTCAGTTAAAATGCCCATTGGGATAAAAAATGTTGTCAGTAGGTGATGGAAGTACAACAGGGAGGGACATGCTATTGCCAAGTATGGAACGTGCAAAAACAACAGAGGAGGGGAAACTCAGGCCTGGGAGCCAAATGCAGCCCTCAAGGCCTCTCTGTTCAATCCTTGGGATGCTCCCCAGGCCACACCCCCTCCCTGGTCACACCCACTTTCCCTATGCCATATCTTCACCAGCCCTCCTTGAGTGTTTTGCTTGGCCAGACTGTGTCCTGAAACTCTGGTGATGACTCTTGTTTATTTGGATGGAGTATGAGGTGTGTGTGTGTAGAAACTAGCTTACTGTACAAAGGTGAAATTTTCATTCATTGCTCCACCCACATTTGCTTCCGGCCTTGCCCGCCACTGGACTGTGCCCCCCCCAAAGGTTGCCCATAATGGAAAGCAACCCTTGGACTGAAAAGGGTTTCCAACTCCTGCAATACACAGGAACTTCACAAATTATTCAGGTATGACAATACAGAAATGCAGGGTTATATTACACTTTAGTACTCTGCAGTCAGATATCTCCAGATGTAAATCGTTTATTTATGGAACTTTTAAGCCATCCTCCAAAATAGATCTGAGGGTAGTTAAATAAACAATGGTTAAAACACAATTAAAATAATAAAACCTAACGAAACAAACCAATCAAAATTTCTTTTTTTAAACAAACTCACAAACAGGAAAACAGGAAAATAGCAGCAGTCCATTAAAAACCTTAGGACCTTGGAGTATCCTGCTAAATTTCACCAAAGGTTGGAGAATTCTTACTATTTATTTACTTACAGCAATGTCAAAAAATAAATCCTTGAGTCTGGGCCAAATATTTTCCACAAACAACTTCAGAGGTAGACGTTGTGGTACTGATTACTCCCCACACCAGACACATAAGCCTAGAGAGTCAGGAAAAAAAGTATTTAAAAAAATTCCTATTGTATGTATTCTCCCTAACTACTTGCCTAATGCATTCTGGGTCATGCCTGTTTAGTCTACTAACAAAGAACAGGTTTTATTACCATCGTCAGAGAAAAGTAACTAGAGCTGTAAAATAGCTTGCTGGTATTTTATTCTCTTTCATGCATTATGAAAAACATCCAGCAAAATCCAAATTCTAGGCTTTTTAATGTTAAGGATAAGATACAAGACAGAAAGAATGGGACTTGATTTTCAGACAAAGCATGAGATAGCAGTTTGTGTAAAAAAGAGCCTAGCTTGGACTTGTAAAAAATCTGTCTATGCTATGGAAGTAAATACCAAAAAACACAAAGCATTATTTTTTCCTTTTAGTGAACAGAAGTTTCAAAGGGAGCTATTTTCTTAAGTGCTAGAGATAGGAAAGTGGTCCCCACTTTTTTAAAAAAACCCTCCCGGGAGACATGCCTAAAAGATACTGTGATAGGCTGCTAACTTCCTCCATATTCTTCCACTTGAAATGTTTTCTCCATTGATGATTTTGCCTTTCTTCTTTCTTACTTGTCAAATCAGACCAATGGGAGTGGCCAAAGATATAACTGCATTTATTTATTTATTTAAGTAGAACAATTTTTGCAGCCTACTCTTTAGGCAAAAAAGACTTCCGGAGCCTCTAACAGATCAATAAAGAACAAGAAGTTTCCAACCCTCAGGCTTACAATCTAAAATCCATGACACAAAAGGAAAATGGGCCAGGGAGAGAAATTCAGAAGTGCAGGGTCCCTTCATGATAGTCACAGCCATGCCCTCCCTTTTTTTTTTTTGCTGCTGGGTTGAGAATGAGATCCTTGTTAATGCCTTCTTCCATAACAACAGATGTCCCTAGGAGCCAATAAGCATGAAAAAGGAGAGTGTTAGCTACTGAAAAATCTTCTCAGTGTCTGACTCACCTCTTTTCTCTCTGATTGGCTCCAATCAGCAGGAAAGGACAAGGAAACATGTTAGAAGACTCTTCTCAGTGGCTAACACACTCCCCTTTCCTGCTGATCAGCTCATAGGATTCTGGAGACGTTGGGACCATGCTCCCAAAAAAGTAAGGGGTCTAAGATCCCCTGAGACCCTGGACAGCTACACCCCTGCATAAGAGCTATTGTTTCTTATTGTGTAAATTCTTAATATGTTTTCAGGGGGAGAAATAAGAACACAATATAGCAGAGCCTGGAAAAGTTACTTTTTTGAACTACAACTCCCATCAGCCCCAGCCAGCATGGCCACTGGATTGGGCTGATGGGAGTTGTAGTTCAAAAAAGTAACTTTTCCAAGCTCTGCAATATAGTCAAAGCTAGGTTGAGCCAATGTACAAGGGTGCCTTGTGCCAAGTTAGGCCTAAGCCTATCTGGCTTAGTATTATCTGCACTGACTGGCAATGGCTCTCCAGGGTTTCAGAAAGCGATCTCCCCCACCCCTGCCTAGAGCTGCAAAGATTGAACCTGTGACTGTATGCATGCAATGTATGTTCATGACATGCAATGCACTAAAAGCAGCCTCTTCCCATTGCTTATGACATGAGTTTCCATAAAAAAAAATGCACCTCTATGTCAAATTCTCTATGTCTCTGTTCCTTGGCATTTAGGGATCCTCAGCCCATAATGTCAAGTTATCATATTGTGAACTGCCTCTGCCTGCCAGTGACAGTCATTAATGTTGAGTGAGAACAGGGAAACTCACAGCACCATAACATTATATGAAAGGATGAGTGTTCCTACATTTTATGTGAGAGGAGATGCTGCTCTTGGTTGTTTCTCTATGCCATGCAAAATGTTTCGTTCCAGCCATTAGTGCTGTTAAATCATATTGACTCCAACTAGAGTGAATTAAGCATATGCTTAGCTCTTCCCTTGAAATCAATTAGGCACAACTCTTTGCAAGTTTGCTGATGCCAGCAACGTTGGTGGTTGTCAGCTGTTTCCTCCCCACTGTTGTATGTTGTGAATCATTTGGTGGATAATGACCCATTGCTATATTGCAATAAAATAAGCCGACTGATATCAGTGAGACTTACTCCCAATTAAGAGAGTGCAGGATCACAATCTAAAGTGTTTATTTGTGGTTGGATTATGCTGTTGGTGAAAAATTGAAGGCACAAGAGAGTTACATGAGATAACAGGCTTGTTCTAATGTTGTTTTTTGTATAAACTTTGTTTTAACATTTATTTTATCTATCATGTTATAA
The DNA here is from genome assembly GCF_030035675.1 of Rhineura floridana. Taxonomy (NCBI): domain Eukaryota; kingdom Metazoa; phylum Chordata; class Lepidosauria; order Squamata; family Rhineuridae; genus Rhineura; species Rhineura floridana. The sequence continues at coordinate 114,843,965 of NC_084480.1, forward strand.
CTATGTCAATTGTGAACAAACAATTTCATCGACTTCTGTGGTTAGCATACTGCATATCACAGGATAGTTCTTTCTTATTGAAATGAAGCCTAAGTATGTGTAAGTTAACTGATTGCATATTCTCCTCTGCTTACATTCCTTCTATCCCGGGGCAGGAAACCTCCAGCCCCACAGATCAAATTTGGCCCACCAGGCCATCCCACTTGGCTCAAGAGGCTGTTTTGATCAAGCCACATTTACTTGCCCTGCACCTGATATCAGGTGCACAGCAAGTAAGGCTGGGGTTTGGCTGGAAAGGGCTTTGCAGGCACTGTTGATATGTCGTGCCTGCAAAACCTCTTCAGTTGATTGTCAGGTATTTGGGAAGCACTGTGCAAAGTGCTGTTATTTTGGACTCCTGACATCATTATGACAATTGACTGGTGGGTGGTCCCGTCCTACCGCTCCTCTATCCAAAGCAGCTCATGCAGTGGGGAGGTGCTGCAGAGCTGCCGTCATGACATCTACTGGCCTGGACAGCCCCAACTTCACTGCTACCATGCCCCACCACATCCCAGTAAGTGACAGTAACATTGGTGTTGGGAGAGTGGCACTGTAGCACTGCCCCACTGCACTTCAAACTGCAAGCTCATTGGGGCATGGGACTTGTCTTTTTGTTGTTTCTCTGGAAAGCACCAGGTACCTTGATGGTGCCATATAAATAATAATAACAATATGAACAGCAGCCACAGTAAAGTTACAACACAAATGCTATATTGAACAGTAAGCAATAAAACAGTACAAATCTTATAAAATAAAGCTTACATATACAGGCATACCTGCTTAACATTGCTTCACTTAACGTCACCTCGCTATAACGTACATGCTCCATATGTCCCCATACCCTGCTTAACGTTCGCGCGCTTCACAATAACATACATTTTATTGGCATGACGCCGCTGCCATCTAGTGGTGATTGTGTGCAGTACAAGTGAAGACAATTGCTTCGCTTAAAGTAGATTTTCACTTAAAGTATACTCTCCGGTCCTATTGCGAACGTTAAAGCGGGGTATGCCTATACGCTGATGTCATAAGCAAGCATTAATTAATTTTGGGATGTTCATTAACATAATAAGTGGTAACTATGTTGGCTCCAGATTTTGGAGGATCTCTAGGCAAGATGCTGTCAGTGGCTCCCCTTCCCTTGTGGGTCCCCTAAGAAGAAGCTCACCTAGTGGGTCAGAGCCACTGCTTACCAGAGGAAGAGGGGGTGGTGTAAAGCAGCAGCAAGGTCAGGGCTGTGTAGCACAGCAAAGCCAATCTGGTGCTCCCACCAATTCATTCACACTGCCCTGACCTTGTTTCTGACTCACCTCTCGGCTTCCTAGTAAGCAGCAGTGACTGCACTGCTGGGAGGCTATTGCTGCGGTTCTGCCCATTGGCTGAACGGCCAATTTGATTGCCCCATCTGTCTGGGTAACACTTCCGAGAAGGAGAGAAGGTGAATCGAGGCTGTTGTATCTTCTGATTTACATATTTGGAGAGAGCAGGTGGATCGGCAGCAATGGCAAGGAGGAATAGCTTCAGGGACTCTGAAGTTGAGCAGTAGGCACCCTGAGAGTGGATAGGCTTTGGCAATTGGCCAGTGATACCAACTAACATCAGTGTTGTGAGTGGTGTCCTTGACAGCCAAGCTACTAATTTATATGTCTCATCCTACAGGTAAAAAATATAGACTACACAGCTATAGGCACCAAATAAGACAATTTTACTCCTATTATTGTTATCATTTGTTGCCCTTGCAGCTTACAAAATAAGAAATTAGGATGAAAATATCACAGTGCAATAAACATCAAAACAATCCATAAAACAGAATCATATTAAAATGTGTGAGCCAATAATGAAATCAGTGAAAGGCTTGATGAAATACAGGATCCATTTGAAGCAGCATTGTCTGAGGAGGAAATTCCAAATATGTGGGGCCACCACTAAGAAGTCCCTGGACTAGTTTTAGTGGTGGACTCGGCACTGGGCTTCTGAGGCTGCTCTTAGAGCCTGGGTGGGTTTATATAAGTGAACATTCACACAATGATATCACCAGGCGCACTGGTGGAAGCTATAGAGACCCAATTCATGTATTACCAGTGTGGCATGGTTGCTGCTTTCCTGTGGCTGGATCCTATCAGTATTCATGATACAATCATATGGAATGGGGAGATAACATGGAAAGTCCCTATGCTGTGCAGCACTTCCCTCCAGATTCTGTAAATGTTGACATGAAAATTGCTGCATGATCCATTTATCCCATCTGATACCTAGTGAAGTGTGGGCTTAAGACAGGTATAGCCACAGCAAATGCATCTGGTGATGGAGGTGTGTGTGTGTTCATAACATCTCTAGTTAGACCTCTTAGTTATTACCAGTGACCTGGTGATACCTGGCTCTGCATACAAGGCCTAATATGGCTACTGTGTTTTAGATGGTGATGGCAAAGTTGCATGCTTTTAAAGTCTTGAGTCCCTTCTCTTGAGATAAAAGACTGCATATTAGATTTTTAAAATGTTAACAAGAAATTCAGAAACTGATTTGCAGGTTTGACGTTTTCAAACTATGTCTTCCTTGATTCAAAACAGTCCTTTTTCCAGGGACAAACCATCATCCTCTCCATTGTCTCTCTGGGATCCAAAAAGCTGACATATCAATGTGATTATCGGAATGGAAGAACCTGTACTTCTTGTTCCAAAATGAATGATTAATGCATAAGATTTGTGCACTTTAATGGTATCCCCCCCACCCCCGAAGCTTCTTGGAACCTGTTTTCAGTAACTGATTTAACATATAAATTGGGCCAAACTTGGCAAAAATCAGGAATATTTAAAAGGACACAGATGGCGAAATGGAAAGCAATATCCAGAGATCTGGGTGACTTGAGTGCGCTCTAACCCTCCACCAGCTGCTCTGGCTCAAGTGTGAATAAAGATCTTTTAAGAATCAATGTATGTGTCTTATGTTGTGCCTAAGTGTTGTGTGTCCAACCAAACTGGCACTCAAAACAAAAGCAACCATATGTTTAAAAGGACATTATTGAAAAGCACCTTGCTGCTTGATAAATTAAACAGATTAAATGCATTAATTTATTACCACTGATTGCTTGCCTGAACATTTTCATCTGCTATTGAGAGAAAGGTAATGATTACACTGAACCTCCGTGTGTCTCAATTTGAATGGAAGCAGAAAAATAAGAAAAATAGCAAGTGCTTGAGGCGAGAAAGGGGGAAATGTGAAGACACTAAATTTCTTTCCTTATGAACTATAATAAAATCACAGTCAATAGACTTTAGTTATTGGAATCATAAAACAACCTTAGCCTGTGTTAACAATTTGGTCCTTTGGGGCTGTGAGTGTGCTGTACAGTTTCTTTGGCTTGGGATGAATGATAACTAATTACAGGATTCACAGTACATTGGAGGACAACATGCCTTGCTGATATCACAGCAGCTTCAAACAAAAACCCCAAGCAATGTTTTGTGTTTTCATCAGGCTGAATTTGAAACATAGATCTTGTTCCAAATAAATGTGAAAAAACAAGCAACACAGGAGAGTTCTGATGGGCAAAAGATTTTTAGGGCAACAGGAGCTGAAGTTTAGATTCTGATTGTTCTTTATTCTCTCTTGTTTCTGTTAGGCTATATTTATTATGTTTAATTGTGTTCCTGGATCAACAATGGTACAATTAAGGTTCCAAATGGCTAGCTAATACAAAGTCAGACTTCAGAGTCATATAACTTTGTCAGCAATTCAGGAGGAGGCGAAAAAACCTATCATAAGAGAACACATTCTACCCCCTTTCCAAGGGATGGGTGAATATGTGAATTTCAGTTTCACTCTCTCCTTTCCCCCCCAATCTTAAATTCAGTTCTCCACATTTCCACGAGTTTGCAATTTTTATATTTAAAAAATCCTGACAAAAATGCATCAGCATTTTAGTGCACATTTCTCCTAATATGCAAACTTTTGTATGTAATTTTGCCTAATATACACATTGAAAAGCAATTTTCCCTAACATACTGAATTTTCCCCATCCTTTTCACAAATGCATGCATTTATATACACATATCACTCTAGGATATGCATTTTGTGCATGTGGCTTCACTGGAGAACTTCACTGTAAAATGTGGATAAGTGAGGAGTTTGAAGAACGGCTGCATGTTGGTTTGTTTTGGGAAGTGCAGATTCGGTAAGTTCAATGTGAACTGCATCAAATTTTTCTCCCATCCCTATTCTTTCCATTCACTAAATGTGCACAGAGGTCCAGATAGTTGAAGGGGGCATGGTCAAAAGTTCAAACAAAATGTATTGCTTGCCTTACCACCCAGGAATAATTCAGTCTTTTTCTGCTTTGAAAACCTACCAAAGTCCATAATTCAATATTTTCCATACACTACAAGGCATTCACTTTGGAGGGTTTAGTTGTCCCTATAGTGTCATCCATGCATATGCCTTTTTGTGTTTCTCAATCAAAAAAGAAAGGTATTTGCCCCCAGACAGTAGTCATTGTGAAGATTGCCAGCCTGGCTCTAGTCTGTAGCTTCAGTTTCATAACCAAGGCTTGAAGATGGTGGCGACGGGGCAGCACTATCACCGCCACTGCCTCCAGGGCTTAAATATGCTCCGGGTATGTCAGCAGGCAAGTACTCTGTGCATGTATGCCTGCCATCGCCCAAGATGGTGGGGGTGGGTTGATGCCCCTGCCACCATCTTGGGTGATGGCAAACACACTCACACAGCACACAGACATGGGAAGTGGCACGGCAGCCGGAGTTGGCAATGGCATGGTATTGCCTGAGAGGATGGCTTCTGCTCCACAATCTGCACCAGCATCAGGTTATGGGGCGCATGTTCCGCAGTCTGATGCTAATGCAATCACTGAGTGAGAGCTACACCTGCCTGGTATCGGGGGCCCTGTCAGCCACAGGGGCCCTCAGCCAGTGCCCAACATGGCTGCCCACTGGTGCCAAGTCTGTCCATAACCCATTGCACTGCCCATTGCCAAGCTGACAGCTTCTCTTTCCTTTCATAAGAGCACCTGGACTGTAAATGTGCTCTGAATGCCTTTCCTTGAGCAGTTGCTAGCCATTACACCAGCTCAGCTAATTGGTGTCAGGAAGCTTCATCATGACAAGTGCTATACACTTGTCAGTGGGAGAGCCTATGTGGTTTAGTGATTAGAATGCATGACTAGGAATGCCCTGCTTGGCACTGAAGTTCACTGGGTGAGCTTGGTCCAGTCACTATCTGTAAGTCTGACCTACCTCACAAGGTTGTTGTAAGGCTAAAATGTGGGAGCACTATGTATGCTTTCCTTGAGCTTCTTGAAGGAAAGGAAAGGTATAAATGTAAATATCTGAAAGAAGTAAATGTAAAGGCTAGATCTTTTGACAATACTTGCTTGTGTATGTTTATGGTAAGTGGTTTTTATTAGAGTCTTTAAGGTAAGTGGTAAATGCTGGGAGGGGGCAATGAGTGAGCAGAATGTTGGAGTATGCTGGATAGTGATTGGCTGAGTGACTGAGGGCTCATCCAGATGACTGCAAAATGTGTGACACGCCCACTATGTGTGTTCATTATTTTTCAGTCGTCCAAATGACGTCTCGCGCTGTTATGCATTTCCACGGGTTAAATCCGCTCCTTGCAATATCGACAAAAATGCGATTTGCTGTTTAAAATCGGGAATCATCCGCTGTGCCTTCAGGAGGTAGGATGCAATACCGCGGAGTTTACAGCTGATGGGTGGTTCTTGGGCTTTTCCCCTTGCCCCTTCTCCTCATTCCTGCCAATCACGTATCTGCACTTTTGCACATGTGCGAAAATAAGCCTGGGAAAATTGAACTAATCATCACAATGGTGGGGTGTTGGGGGGGTGTCTGCAACTACTGCGCAGATGCATTTTATTTTTTGCCAGCCTGCAAACTGGGCGGCTGCTCAGGGTGAGATCTGCAGTGCACAGCAAGTGAGAAAGGGGCTGCTGGTCGGTTTCACGCCTGCCTCAGGAAAGCTTTGTCAATTTCATTCTACTGGCTGGGGTTTTTGTTTCAAATCATTTCGCCGCAGGAAGGAAAGGGAGAAGGAGGGGTGTGTGACACGTTTCTTGCTTTTTTGGAGAAATAAGTGCAATTGCCTGCGTGTGTATCTCCTTAGAGACTGGAAAACCATAGAGAATGAAATTGACAAAGCTTTCCCGAGGCAGGCGTGAAACCGACCAGCAGCCCCTTTCTTGTTTGTATTTGCGATATTACGCTTAAACGAATGTATGCTTTTCTGCCTTTATGGATATTTAAGGAGATACGCTGGCAATTGCACTTATTTCTCCAAAAAAGCAAGAAACGTGTCACCCCCCCTTCTTCTCCCTTTCCTTCCTGCTTTAAAGTCTCAAGAATATACAGTTATTTAAGTTTAAGACCTTGAGACAATTTACCACATGCTTATGAGCAAGTGAACTTGCTTCTTTTCAAATACATCTGTTATAAAATAAATATTGTTTTGTTTTCACACAAGTGCCTCTTCATCAGCTACACTAGAAGTTGAGTCAGATATTTAGTATCTGTGGTGGCAGCAAATCCTTGATGGAGAGTTCAGCATCAAGTAATGGGGCCAGACTCATAGCTGTGAGCTTTAAAGGGGCACAGGGGAGTGGAGGTTTGCCTTTGTACCTGAACCATACAGCAACAGTGCTAAGGTAATATAGCAGGGAATCCCTGAATAGCATTGCTATATTGGATAGCGTGAAGAGTAAACAAAAACCTGTGTCCCCCTCTCTGCTAACCGAAGTGGGGTGATGAGGGAACAGGGGTACGACAAGCACTATGTATGCTTGCCTTGAGCTCCTTGGAGCCCAAGGCAAGATATAAAAGATCAAGATCTTTTGACATCTTTTTAAAAAATCCAACAGATTCCCCTCCATGGAATTATCCTGAGTGCATTACAATTAAACAGATCTTGCAGTTTTAAAAAGTGAAGTGTATGACATTTCCAGCATTCAGGGTTGCATTCCCTGCCTCCCGATTCATTTATGCCACCAAATCCAGCCATATCATCTACTAACTCCTGTTAACCTGACATTAATGGCTTGAATATAGTAATTATTTACCTCCTTGATGAAGAAAAGTCAATAATAATAGCTTCTCAAATCTATAAAGTCATTGAGAGGTTTCAAGTTCAAGTTGCACGATGAATAGCTGAAGAAAACAGCAACGAAAGAAGTCTCAAAATGTTACATTGTCATTGAAATTATTTAATGGATGGCAAAGCTAGGCTATTGACTAATTAATAAATGAAGCCAAGGTATAGCCACTCTGTTTAACTGGAGTGAATATGAATTACTTTATAACAGTTTAAGGCTAATATTGAAGTATGGATAACAAGTTTCACAGGGTGTCCTGAGGTGCATAGGGAATTTAGACTATCCCGGATGATCCATGCAAAAAGGTCATCTGATCACTTATTTTATAAGCTAGGCTCAGACCAGCTTAGCTTCAGAGACATGTGTATAAGGCAGATCCTTGCTTGAGCCCTACTATAGCAATGGAAAATGAAGGGACCTAGAAAAAATTCTCTTGATTTGATCACAACCATACAAGTTAGCAATAGACACTATGGATGACTAAAATACTTAAATCTGATTATAATCAACCAGTAGCATCCATCAGAGTTCCCTGGGAAGAAGAAATGATTGTTAAACCATTCTGGGAACTGTAGCTCTGTGAGGGGAACATGGGTCTCCTAACAATGCTCATCACCCTTCACAATCTATGGTTCCCAGGATTCTTTGGGGAAAACCATGACTGGTTAAAGCGGTATAATAGCATTTTAAATGTATGGTGCAGCAGCTGGGGCCTTTGTTTGCTTTGGCATCTCAGAGAAGGAAACTCTCTGCCTTCTTCTGGTTGTTAGTATGCTTCACATGGTACGCAGGGCTGAGCTGTATTATCATGAGGTTCATTTTCGATAGCAAAAGGCAACATTTTCAGGCAGGGGCGGTGAACCTCAGGCCAAAAGTAATTCTCCCAGCCTCTGTATCTGACCCTCAGAGTATCTATATCTACCCCCAGGCCACACCTCCTCACTGGTTTTTTTTGCATCCCATGTGTTTTTGCCTGGCTGAAATGTGTCCTTGAAGTCTGATAATGCCTCTTGCTGGTTTGGATAAAGGACAGAATGTGAGTGTGTGTGCAAAAACTAGCCCACTGTAGTATGCAGAAACTGCTCCATTGTTCCATGAAGTTTTGCTTCTGACCCTGCGCACTACTGGCATGTGGCCCTTGGAACGTTGCCCAGAATAGAATGTGGCCCTTTGGCTGAAAAAGATCCCTCCATCTGTTTTAAGGGATGCAAATCCCAAAAGAACCGGGTTCTTTAGAAAGAAATTACTTTGTGTTGCAAACTCAGCATCCCCCCTCCTTCTTGGCAAACACATGCAGAAACAGAGAGGAGAGAGGGAGAGATGGTGCTCAGCATTATACTGTGGACTACCTCCTTTAACATAGCTAGCAAAAGGGGGCAACTCTGTTGTACTCAGCACTGCAGGTCACTTCCTTGAAAGTGGCTGCAGTACTAAGTGAACACAATTAATGCTTCATTAAAGGAGCAAATATGAACCAATCTATAGCATAAGCTTTAATGGCTGTACAACATGATGGGCAAAGTTAATGTGGGAGCTTCTCATGCCACACTGTGCTTGTGTGACACAAAAAGAGCATAATTGGCAAGTGCCCTCCACACATGGACTTCTCTGGAAAGACTGTATACAATAACCCTAAAGAAAAAGAGAACAATTACTAAACAAGGACTGGCAACAAAAAATGACTTCCATCGATACTGCGATATGACCAATGCTCTTATTTTTGTTGTTGGTTATGTGCTATGTACTGTTTTATACTGTGCTCATATCTGCATACCAAAACTGAATTCTTGGTGGAGGTGGTGGGAGTTCTATAACTGGAGAAAAAGAAATTCTCATGCTTTTGTGTGGACAAGAATTACAATAAATAAAGGATGGCTTTCATATATATTGTATTTTATTTTGGAAGCATCTCTCTGTCTCTGCTATTTTGTATGCTCGTTCCCCCTGTACATCTATTAATGCAGGTTCAGCTCAATATTTCTCTCTATTTTTCCTCATTGTTTTTTCCCCTCAGTTATATCTTTTAAACCTATTTCAAATTTAGCCTTCCTATGCATAGCCTCTATTTCTTCCCCAACGAAACTGCACTCCCTTTGACTCTCAATTGCATTCTTCTAATACTCTGACCTCTTTGGAATCTCTTCCATTTCTCTCTTATTACCTCTCCAGTGATTTGCTACTTCCTTTTCAGTACAAAAATAAACATTTTAACCCCTGCTAGGATTCTTTGGACCCAATACTTTAAATGACATACTGCAGCTCCTAAAAAAAAAAGGTTTGAAGCTGTCTGTTTCCATTTTAGGAACGTGGCGTTACCTAGCAATATTGTATCCTTTTGTTCTGTAAGTTGAAAGAATGCTGTAGCTATTGTCTATTTAAGCCACGTATCTTTCTCCCTGTACTTTTTTTTAATTGGCCCTAGCTGTGCATCCTGTAGGTTTGTGGTCAGAACAGCCTTTTGGACAGATCACTAGTTTTCATTGGATTAGGCGTGAAATCATGAATCACATTTTTGTGGTGCAGCTTGTGAAATGTGGGGGAAATGCCATGTTATGAACATTGCATTTATTTCTACAACTTACAAAGTTATGAAACTTGAATTGTGTGACAACATGACTTGTGTGTAGTTAGGATCTGAAGGCCAATTGTAATTGTATAAATGGGGTTCTAATGTCAGTACACAAACTGAGTTTTCAGGTGCTCTGTCTGGGACTATAGACTCATGGTGACTTATAGAATCAGGGGTAGAAATGGATCCTGGACTTCCCAGAGGTGGAATAAAAAAAGAAGGGGAGGCTAGGAGAGAAAATCAGCCACAGACTGGTCAGGGAGGGATTTAAAAATTAAGTAAGGGGGAAATGGAACAAATTCCCTGTGGTAGTAAATTTAACTTTGATATAGTATTTAAATTGTTAGAAAAATCAAGAAACTGGGGCGGGGGGCAGTTCATTCTAAAAAGGTTAAGGAAACTTGGAGTACTCAAGAGAAGGAGGCCAATTTTATGGGCCTTCTTTCTCTTACCTCCTGGAGAAAAGGACTTTAACCCTCAAGCAGCAATTTTCTTTTTTCTTGAGTCAGATGTAAAATTGCCATCTAATGATCTCCCTTCACTGAAGAGGTGCAGAGGATACCTTTTCTGAAGGTGAGTTATCTCAGCCAATAATCCCAACTATGGTGCTGTTGAGACTCCAGCTGGCATTTTGTAAGTTCCCCAGGCCAAGTGGTGAATTAACACAGGACAGAAAAAAAATCTTTTTTTTCCAGATCTTTAGCAACATAAGGGTAGGGATGGGCAAGAAATTCAATTTAGTTTGCCTTTCAAGCCAAATCTAACCATTCCATACTTTCTGAAACAATATGAGAACCAAAACACAGCAATCCTTTGAAATTCACACTTAATTGAATTTTGCAATGCAATTTGCCAACCTAATAACATTTACAAAAATGCATATATAAGGGGAAAGTGTACGTAACAATGAACATGTGAGTGAAAATAACATACAAAAATGCATTATATGATGAGAAAGTGCTTGCAAAAATGTGTATTTTATTTATTTATTTATTAGATTTATATCCCACCCTTTCTCCCAGTAGGAGCCCAGGGTGGAATATTAGTCATAACTGCCTACAAAAATGTGTTTATCAGGAGAAATTTGTACTAAAATGCTGGAGAATTTTCATGAGGTTTGTTTTAAAAAGCAATTAGCAAATTGCTGCAGAAATATGGAGAACTGAATTTAAGATAGGAAAAAAGAAACTTAGAGAACCAAAATTGACAGATCTTTCCATCCCTGTATAGGGATAGGTTTCTTACCAATTTTAAATATAAAGGGAGAAACATATAGTTATTCTAATTTTGAGGTAAAAGCACCCTTTACTAAAATCTCCATAGTAATGTGTATGTTTAGATTCTAAAAATAAGTATTTAATTTTGTGGGGAAAGCACAAAAATAGATGAGCAAGCTCTGTGCACCATTTGTCCCATGATAGGATTGCTATTTTGCACAACTGATCTTTTAAAATAATTTGACAGACTTCATTGAACTGGCCTCTCAAAGGAGAGTTTTTCTCCCTTGTTGAAAGCATGTTGGGGGAGTACAAGGGCTTTAGATCCTGTGGATCCAAGATCTCTTCCAAGGCACTCATGATATGCCCACATGCAGGGACCATGAGAGGGGGGTGCAGGGGGTACATCTTACCTGGGCCCTGGGTCAAAAAGGGGGCCTGGGAGCCAAAGGAGGAGAGCTCCCTTTTCCTCCCTTTTTTGTGTCATTTCCTGCTGGCTCCCATTCTGCAAGCCTGCTACAAATTGTGCTTTTTTTTTCTTTCCCCCCTAACTTGTGCAAAAAAGCATAACATTGTTCAAACAAATATTTGTATTTCTGTTGGATTCTGAAAATACAAATAATCAAACTTGAGGATTTTTTTCATTTTTTATGAAACTTACTCTGGAAGAAACTGAGCATGCATGGTGGCCAAGGTAACAAGAGGAAGAGATACTTTGACCTTAAGAGGGCATGGTCATTAGGAAGCTAGATTAACCCTTCCCCTTTAGTATGAAAGGAAAAATGCGGTTTGAGGGCTCATATAAATAAGGTAAGCAGTGTGACCCTTTAAACCCTATCATGATGAGAAAATCATATCTCCAAAATGTATTCTCACAAATCAGGAACCCAGAAAAGAAAAGACAAGAAAGAACAAGAGGAAAATGAAAAAAAGGGTCAACAAACACTCTTTCAATTTGGATTAAGTGCGGCTTCAAAAATTTTTTCATTGAACTCACCTACAGAATTGGAGCAAGAAGAAACTGTTGGAAACCTCATCCCCAAACAAGGAGCAGTTGATTTGGGTAATCATTTTGATGAAGGGGCAGATGCAGAAAATGGAAATGGAAAACAGAAAGAAACAGACATACAGATGCATGTGGAAGTGAATTTGGAAGATGAGAGGAGTAATCATAATGTAGGCCTTGACACTGGATGTATCACAATTTGATTTCTTGTGGAAATATCTCACCATGTCCAAAAATGATGTGGAGAGAAAAGCTTTATCTTTATCAAAGCAATATCCTGCTGACCTTAATGGTGATGATTTTGGGAAAAGAAATGCAACATTTACCCTCAGTACATAAAGCAAATTTTGTAAATGCACAGTTAAAGCCATTAGATCTGTTAAACTTGTTAACAGAGTACAGACTTGGTGACCTGTTTCCAAATGTTTGTGTTAACTTAAGAATACTATTAACAATTCCAGCAACAGTAGCTTCTGGAGAGAGGTCATTTAGCAAACTTAAGCTAATTAAGAATTATTTAAGATATACAATGTCTCAGGATCGTCTTGTGGATTTGGCCAGGCTAAGTATTGAATTAAACATTGCCAGAACAATTAATTTTCATGCTGTGATTTGAAATTTTTCACAAAAAAAGGCCAGGAAAGCTCTTTTTTAAAAGTAAATAGTAAGTTTATCTACCTTGTTTCAATGTGAATTCTTTCTCCTTATCTGTATTGTAGCATAAACAAAGATGTTCAAATCAAATGTGCTTTCTTATCTCTGATCCTCTTTATTTTATTTATATTTATTAATATTTATTGCGGAGGGAGTATAAGAGCATAAGGCCTTAAATGCAGAAAATTAACAGAGCGCTCCACTCCACCCCTCTCTCATCTTCCATACCCTTTTTGACCTTACAGGCTACAGCTCATGGCATAAAACTGTAGTGAATAAAAACAGAATGACTAATGGAGAAGGGAAGGGGCCCAAAAGAAAGTTTGTACCCCCTGATAAAATTCCTCTCATAGGCCCTGCCCATATGCCACTTTTCTATCCCTACTGCTTTCAGAACACAAATAATGGATGAGTAAAAGCAGGAGAGCTTTCTGCTGCTGCACCAGGATCTCTTCACAGCAGATCTTCTGACCACCTGCAAGGAGAATTCCAGTGAAAAGAGAGTGGAAATTTCCAATATTCACTTACTTGTCCAATGTCTGGAATGGAAATCAGTCCAGAGAATACAATCAGTATTTGCTGTTGTTGTTGCTTTCAGCTTTCAGCCTACATAAGAAATTATGTATTTTTCCCCATTTGCATTGAAATAATGGGATGAAATAATGTAATAACAATATAAGTTATGCAGTTTATGTAGCTTATGTAAATTACATAATTTTGCCACAGTAGACAATGAGATGAATAATGTTGTTTTTGGTGGAAGATCAACTGCAGCAGAATGGAAACTGTGTTGCATGCAACAGATATAGGACAGAACAGAAAATATTCCTTCTTACATCCCTACTGCAGACTTTCATCTTCACAGGTGGAGAGGTCCATGATGCCCAACAGCCCCTCAGCTGCCCAACCCGCCCTGCCCCAGGATATTAAGATTGCTCCCTTAGGAAACAATAAACATGATGCTATTTCCCATCTCTTTTAGTAGGATCTGATAGAAGATCCTGATACTGTATAGATTTGTTGACTGTTTCATCTGTTTAAATTTGCTGAGTTTTGTATTGATGATTTTATGTACAGGGTTAGCTGCCTCAGGAAACATTGTGCTTGAATAGTGGAATATAAAAAACTGAAAGAAAACAAAAGAGACCTTTTGGGCAATCTCTTATACATTACAAAATATATATACCTACATCTCCACCTTCCGGAAAATATACATCTTTTGGAATTTATAGTAGACTTTCCCTGTATGCATTATTATTTATTTCGTATACATTAATCTGTAAAGAATTCCCATCTCAAATCCTATTACTGCTTGGCTTGTCCTCTTTGTTCATGGCAATTTTGATAATGGGAAATCATTATTCACAGTAAAATGTTTGTTCTTCATTCTCCCCTCTCAATTACAGTCCAGAATTCAATCAAACAGTCTTTGCAGGAAAGCAAATGAAAACAAGTAATTAAAGAGAGAGCGAGAGAGCAGTTTACATAAGTGCACTGAAATTAAAGGGCCATTTTGCACATTTTGAGCTTCATTGCCCAATATATGTTAATAGCAGAGAATAATGGGTTAGCAGTGACATTAACCTGGTGACGTGCTGGGGAGAAGTTATCCCAATGAGAGAATTTCTAAACATGACACACCCTTCATTCCATGGTGGTACTATTTAGGAAGAGCTGGGGGGGGATCCCCATGTTTCAGATCACATATGTTCAATTTTCTTTGGAGAACCCATATCCCTTTTGGGTATGAGTTATAACTACAATTTACTGTTTGGGGACAATTCAGTCTTGAATTCTAGATGGAAGTCTTGCCTCACTGAGAGGATCAGTGAATGGATGGGAGTGAAAAGGAAAATAATGGGGACACTATTGAAATGGTTGGGGATGAAAGACATGTTTGGTATGATGAAAGAAAGATTGAGGAAGAGAATCACAGGCATCAGAAGCAGGAATGGCTAAATGTTTGCCTGGGCTGTGCATGTTATATACTCAGACTCCAATCAGTCAATTGTATCTGTGCCATTTACCACCCAAAACTCCCATATTCACTGAAGAACCCCTCAAATATTGTCTGTTTCCATTGCCACAGAACCCTAATTTGCTGTTCATTGTTGTGAGCATAAGTAGTGATAGGCAATCTTCCCTTCACTCATTTCAAATTGGCTCAGTATTTCTGAGCTTGTTCAAAGAACTGGGGGGGGGGTTGACTTCATAATGCTGGTATCCCTTCTCACTTTACCTTGTTTTAGTGGCCCCACATATCTATCTGTTTCTTTCCCAAATTCTGGAAATGAATGACAGCTCAGACATCTCTACAAAAATCCACTAATTGATCATTTCTTTTAGGGTCCATGGAACTGTGTGAATGCCCGAGAAAGTCCTGGTCAACTGTACAATTGCTTTATCAAGCATTGGAGTAGTCCACGACCCAAATGAGATGCACAATTGGCAGAAGCTATTTAGATACTGATAGTCCTAGGCTTCCCCCTCTAGGATGCACACCTTAATGTGGTGAGGGGGGTTGAGAGTATTGAAGAAGCTGAAAGCAATGCCATCAGGAGTCTAGACCAAGAGGATAGACTCCTAGCAGGGTTACCCAAGGCAGAATGGTCAAACCTAAGACACCAGTCTAGGATGCATGCAGACACAGAGGAAGGCAATGGTAAACCACCTCTGAATTCCTTTTACCATGAAAACCCTATGAATAGACTATCCAAAATGCAACATGGGATAGTGCTGGAAGATGAGACACCCTCCATGTCTGTTGGCATTCATTGAGCTACTGGGGAAGAACAAAGGACAAGTACAAGTAGTGCTGTGACTAATGACACAGCTGGATCAAAGCCGAATAGAAGCCCAGAGGCTGATGTGCACAGATGTGAAAAGAGAGTCTGGAGTTGTACAATGTACACAATAGGAACATGGAATATGAGAAGCATGAACCAGAGAAAGTTAGAAACAGGGTTGCTCTAATAGTGGGAAGTGATGTAGCAAAAGCAATTAGAAGCTTCCTCTTTCAACAAGCCTTTTAAGTTGAGACCTTAACTCAGTCTGCATCTGTGTTGGAATTGCTTTTTAGTATGTTTTTTTAAACCTTTTAAAAAAAGATGTCTTGGAAGTTTTTTAAAAATGTTTTTAAAGATGTTTTCTTTTAATTTACTTTAAAGTCTGTTTTTATGATGTTTTAAAGTGTTTTTAGTGCTTTTGTTTGCCGCCCTGGCCTCCTGCTGGGAGGAAGGGTGGGATATAAATCAAATAATAAATAAATAAATAAATAAATAAATAAATAAATAAATAAATATAAGGCAAGGTCTGAGTGAGTGATATCAATGAAACGTACTGGGAAATCTATCAACATAACCATCATACAAGTCTATGCTCCAAAGGCAAACACAGAAGAAGAGGAAATGGAGAGCTTTTATGCAGAAGTACAGGAAGAAATTGATCACACACCAAAACAGGATGCTCTGATAATCATGGGGGACTGGAATGCAAAAGTAGGGAACACAGAAGAACTAGAAATTGTGGGGAAATGGTGCTTAGGAGATAGAAATGAAGCACGAGAGAGACTTATTGAATTCTGTGATGCCAATAATTTGTTTCTTGCAAACACATTTTTTGAGCAACTGAAAAGAAGACTGTACACATGGACATCACCAAATGGAATCAAATCAACTATATAATTGGAAGCAGAAGATGGAGAAGTTCCACACTTTCTGCAAAACAAGACCAGGAGCAGACTACAGTACAGATCATGAACTGGTAATATTGAAAATCAGAATAAAGCTAAGAAGAACAGTTGGACAGTGAAAAATATGGGTAAGAGAAGAATCAACTCATTTGAAATGTGGTGTTAGAGAAGAGTTTTGTGGATACCATGGACCGCGAAAAAGACAAATAATTGGGTATTAGAACAGATTAGACCAGAACTATCACTAGAAGCTAAAATGATGAAACTGAGGTTATCATACTTTGGACATATAATGAGAAGGCATGATTCGTTAAAAAAAACAATAATGCTGGGAAAAACAGAAAATGGAAATGGACTGCCTTCAGACTTATGGCGACCCTATGAATAGAGTTTTCATGGTAAGCGGTATTCAGATGTGGTTTACCCTTGCCTCCCTCTGAGGCTAAGAGGCAGTGACTGGCCCAAGGTCACCCAGTGAGCTTCATGGCTGTGTGGGGATTCAAACCCTGATTTCCCAGTTTGTAGTCCAACACTCTAACCACTATGCTACACTGGCTCTCTAGGGAAAAACAGAAGAGAGTAGAAAAAGAGTAAGACCAAACAAGAGATTGATTGACTCCATAAAGGAAGCCACAGACCTGAATGTACAAGATCTGAACAGGGTGGCTTACAATATATACTGTTGGAATATATATATCAGTGATTCATAGCATCACCATAAGTCGTAATCGACTTGAAGGCACATAAAGCACACTGTCCTTGGCTTGTTTAGCTTCTTGTGGTGCCAACCCCCCCTTTCCTCTATAATTTTACAAATGCAAATTAGATAAATACTATCTATCCAGAAAAGCAAAGAAATGGATACAAAATACTTTTTTAAAAGTGCAACATACTATAGCTGATACTTCCCTCTGAATGTTCTTCCAAAAGAAAGATATGGGATCCATAGTGGAGTTTACATTGCACTCATGATCATCACCCTGAATCTGGAAAGAAGTTAAACACAGGGAAGCATTGAATTCCAAAGGGTAGGTGCCACAACACCAAAGGTCCACTTCCTATGTTGTGCAGAATGGACCTCCTGATGAGATGGCATCTGCAGGAGGCCCTCATCTGCGGAACGCAGTGATTGACTGGGTATATAAGAGTGAGTTGATCTTTCAGGTATCCTGATCCCAACCTGTGTGGGGCTTTATATACCAAAATCAGCACCTTGAACTTAGCCCGGTAGCTAATTGGCAGCCAGGGCAGTTCTCACAGTGGCCAACCAGATGCCTATGGGAAGCCTGCAATCAAGACCTGAGTGCAGTAGCACTCTCTCATCCTGCAGTTTTCATCAATTGGTATTCAGAAGTATACTGCCTCTGACCATGGAGGAAGAGCACAGCCATCATGGCTAGTTGCCATTGACAGCCTTATCCTCCATGCATTTGCCTGACCCTCTTTTAAAGCCATCCAAGTTGGTGGCCTCTTGTGGGAGCAAATTCCCTAGTTTAACTATGTACTGTGTAAAAGACTTTCTTCTGTCTGGTCTGAATCTTCCAACATTCAGCTTCATTGGATGTCCACAAGTTCTAGTGTTATGAGAGAGGGAGAAGAACTTTTCTCTATCCACTTTCTTCATGCCATGCATAATTTTATATTTATTTATTGTACTTATATACCGCCCCATAGCCAAAGCTTTCTGGGCAGTTTATAGTAACTAAAAACATTAAAACAAATATACAAATTTAAAACACATCTTTTAAAAACAATTTAAAACACAATTTAAAAATTTAAAAGAATTTAAAACACATGCTAAAATGCCTGGGAGAAGAGGAAAGTCTTGACCTGGCACCGAAAAGATAACAGTGATGGCACCAGGCACACCTCGTCACCAACGTCATTCCATAATTTGGGGGCCACCACTGAGAAGGCCCTCTCCCTTGTTGCCAGACTCCCAGCTTCCCTCCGAGTAGGCAACAAGAAGAGGGCCCTTGATTTTGAACGTAGTGTATGGGTGGGTTCATCTCGAGAGAGGCGTTCCATCAGGTATTGTGGTCCCAAGCCGTGTAAGGCTTTATAGGTCAAAACCAGCACTTTGAATCGAGCTCGGAAACATACAGGCAGCCAATGCAAGTGGGCCAGAATCGGTTTTATATGTTCGAACCATCTGGTCCCTGTTACCAATCTGGCCGCTGCATTTTGCACAAGCTGCAGTTTCCAAACCGTCTTCAAAGGCAACCCCACGTAGAGCGCATTGCAGTAATCTAACTTGGAGGTTACCAGAGCATGGACAACTGAAGCCAGGTTATCCCTGACCAGATAGGGGCGCAGCTGGGCCACCAACCGAATTTGGTAGAAGGCACTCCATGCCACCGAGGCTACCTGAGCCTCAAGTAACAGAGATGGTTCTAGGAGAACCCCTAAGCTACAGACCTGCTCCTACAGGGGGAGTGCAACCCCATCCAGGACAGGTTGAACATCCACCACCTCATCAGAAGAACCACCCAATAGCAGCATCTCAGTCTTGTCTGGATTGAGCCTCAGTTTATTAGCCCTCATCCAGTCCATCGTTGCAGCCAGACACCAGTTCAGCACATTGACAGCCTCACCTGAAGAAGATGAAAAGGAGAAATAGAGCTGCGTGTCATCAGCATACTGATGGCAACACACTCCAAAGCTCCGGATGACCGCACCCAATGGTTTCATGTAGATGTTGAACAGCATGGGGGACAGAACTGACCCCTGCGGAGCCCCATCCTGGAGAGTCCAGGGTGCCAAGCAATGTTCCCCAAGTACCACTTTCTGGAGGCAACCTGCCAAGTAGGAGCGGAACCACCGCCATGCAGTCTCTCCCACTCCCAACTCAGCTAGCCTCCCCAGAAGGATACCATGGTCGATGGTATTGAAAGCCACTGAGGGATCAAGGAGAATCAACAGAGTCAAACTCCCCCTGTCTCTCTCCTGACAAAGGTCATCATACAGGGCGACCAAGGCTGTTTCCGTGCCAAAACCAGGCCTGAAACCCGACTGAAATGGATCCAGATAATCAATCTCATCCAAGAGTGTCTGGAGTGTCTATCATGTTACCCCTGGCTCACCTTTTCTCTAAATTAAAAAGCCCCAAATGCTGCCAGCTTTCCTCATAGGGAACATTTTATGCATTGGTATCCCATGTTTCTCTTTTCCTTGGAAGTGAAATTGTGGGCAGCAATATTATTACACCTTGACCAAAAGTTGAGAAAGCTGTATATGGGCCAGATAACGTGACAGATTTGGCCCTGGACCATCAGTAGTAATCTTGCTGTTGTTCTAAATGCTATGAACACTGACATTGCCTTTTGTGAAGTATAAACATCTGTGTCTTTCTTAATTGGCTTGACATCTGGTAGAGAGTTTTTGTGGGCGCTGGCAGAGTAGTCCAAATCCCAGCCGGGTAGTGGTGGAGTGTGATAGAGCAGCGGAGCCGCCACCACATCTGCAGCCCCATTGCTCATGCTGGCTGGGGCACAAGGTGGGGCTCAGGCAAAATCCTGCTCCATGATATGCCAGCCTAGTGATTGGGCTCAAAGCTTGCCTGATGACATCAACTAATTGTAGTATGGAAATGACTTGGAATCCAAGGGATCCCAAGCTGGTGTAGCTCTTTCTCCTCCCCTCCTTTTCAGGCTTTCCATAGGTGGCCAGTGGTGGAAAGCTTGCTGCTTGTCTGCAATTTTGGCAAGGGGAACCAGGAGCTTTATGCCAGCAGAGTGATGCTAGATGTTAGGCTGGTGGAGCTGTTCTCGGCTCAGTGGAGGGAGACTCCTGTTTCATCCACCACTACCCCAGGCATGGCAGACTAGGGGTTTGGATCGTGCCCTTATCTTCCTGGAAGACCCAGTTATGTTGCTGTTAATTCCACATGCCCATCTATTTTTGTTCATCATCATTATAATTAAGACTACCATCATGTTCTGACAGATGCATCAAAGGCATGTGCCTCAAGATCCACCTTTTACCTGTGCTTTTAAAACAAATACTGATTTGTTTCTGAGTCACTCTGTGCTCTGTCCACTTCGATCTGTAATTTGGATTCCTAGCCACACTATGTAAAACAATGTTTTGTGTTCCCCACTCATTCTAATGGCTATCCTCTTTTCCCCTTTTGGCAGAAATCAGATTTATTTTTATTTTTATTCATTTTTTTAATAAAAAGAATGATATGCCACTTAATCATTTTCATTTCTAAGTGGTGTACATAAAAACTTCGTATTTCATAGATGAAATCTGCGGGCATGTGAGCCCCTCCAGTGTGCACAAAGCCAGCCAAATGGATCCACAGGCTTCTGTGGGGGAAGTCAAGGGGATTTGTTAGGGCAATACATATATGAGGCCAAATAAAACTCCAATATCCACATTGGTTCCATACTTCCAAGTTGGGGGCAGGGGATTGCTTCTTGGGGTTTTTTTTACCGTAAAATAAGAGCTGGGGAAGTGATGTGTATTCTAGCTTACACATTTTTAAACAATAACAACATTAGCAGCATCACATCTGCCAACTTAGCTTTCCAGTGCTTGTTTCTGTTGGGAGGGGATGTCCTCCAACAGAAATTACAAAGTAAGCCTTTCCTGAATGCTGAGTAGAGTGCTGAAGAGTTCCAGAGAATATTTTTTTCAAGCAGAGTAGCTGATGGGTTAAAAAAACCCAAACAACAACCCTCCACTGACAACCCTCCATCGCTCTGCTTTAACAACAGCAAAGAATCTTTCAAATGTCTTCAGTATTCTGCAAGCAGCATTTAGATGGCCTCACTTATTTCATACCCCATGGACCTAGAGTAGAGAGACATAGAATAAATTAGAGATATAATGTACAGAAAAGGAGAGAGAAAACAGAGTGACCCAGAGAGGCTGTAAGGCCTGATCCAGCTTGGGGCACTTTGCTTGACACCTCAGTTCAGCTCATGAGGGCTGAAATCCCCTCAAATCGCCCCAACTGGCCTTGTTATTTGGCCCCAACCTATAATATGTTTCTTCCATTTCTGCAAATCCATGAAAGAAAAAGCTGCTGACAGACATTCTAGCTTCAATTATATAACTTTAACTTGAAGTGTTTCATTTCTTGGACTGTATGTAAAAAAGCAACACATCTCAGCAACACAACCAGGCCCTTGAACAAGCATTGTTTGTCAAGTAGCACCGTATGTGTATTTCATTTCACTCAAGGGTAGATTGCATTTTTGTGTGAGAGAACAGAAGAAACCCACTCAAACATATGCTTCATGACACACAGCATATTGTAGTGTGATGGAAATCAAGAAATCATTACAGCTCAAAAGGAAACTTGTGTGTTATTAAAAAAAAAAACTTATTGTAATGCAAAAGGCTCTCCTGCTATCCGCCTTGTGCATTGGTCCTTTTCTTATCTGTTTCATCCCTTTCTTTCTTCTAGTGGGACAACCAAGGACAATACGTGAGCACCTGAGAAATAGACATCTGGAGATATTTCATAGGAGAAAATGCCTTCAGGAGATGAACAATAAAGCTCACCACTGAGCTGTAACATCTAATTATCACAGGTGGCACAAAACGTATGGAATTGGTCAGCCTTAGTATAATGCTGCTTTATGCATTGCCTCCATTAAGGTGACTACTTATCATTTATTTAGAAGGTGATGGATGCCTCCATTCAGCTGTCATCTGAAAAGAATATTTCTCTAGCAGAAAGGGGTTACTCTATGAGTTTTTGAAAATGCAGCATTCAGAGAGGCAAGGACAAAATCATGCTTCTGTTACAGGATGCAGAACTCACATGGAGTCTAGTTTGTACAAGTAAATGTTCCCAGATTTTGGTTCAAATATTTCTAACTTTTTCCTACTATAACTTAAAAAAACAAAAAAAACACCACCCATCCATATATTTCTTTGCAGGTTCTAGCAACCATTTAGAAGCTTTTTTCCCTTCATCTTTTCCTCGCACTACAGCTTCATCATCTGTAAACAGGCATTTAAAAACTGTCACATCATAATGAACCAGTGTCCTCTAGCAATTGACTTAACTGCCATGTGATCCTGGAATGTTCAGTAACAACATCGGATGGTGAAAGGTCAATCACACAATGCTGTTAAACTGTGTAGCTACTACAAAGGAAACAAAAGGTCATCTTGGTACCATTTCAGAGGAGTGGACTGAATGTCGATTGAAGTTCTTTGCTTCAGGATGGCAAAATGGGCAAATGAGTAGGGAGCTTGACTTGAAGGAGACTTGAATTGAACAAAGTGTTTCTTGGGGGGGGATATTTTAGGGTTTTTTACTCCCTGCCCCATTAGTCTGTTTGCAGGCTATTACAGTAGAGGCAAGAAAACCCCCTTGAAAACCCTTGAAACTCCTTAAAACCCGCAACCAGCATTTCTTGAAAATTAAGTCCAATTTTTTATTTTAGATTTCTCCCATACTGAAGATTGATCCAGATCTTCAGGAGCCATTTTCACCCATCCCCTGAAAGTAATGAAAATGTCAGAGGAGGTAAGCCTCAGAATACCAGCTGTTGGGAATCACAAGTGGGGAGAGTACTATTGCACTCAGGTTCTGCTTGCAGGCTTCTCATGAACATCTGTTTGGCCACTGTGAGAATAGAGTGCTGGACTAGATGGGTTTGGCCTGATCCAGCAGGCTCCTGTGTTCTTAAAAAGTCTTTGGCCCAGGACTACATATTTCAATGTGCATTTTAATGTGTATTTTCTTTCCATTTGCATATCTAAATGCATAGTTTGATACATTTAAACTGAGAACTGAATCACAACATGAAGAGAAATGCCAAGTCTGATGATACCTGTTCCAATCCATGCAATAGTTCAAGAGTTGTAGAATAACTCATTATGTATAGGAATTTGCAAATGCCAAATTCCTCAAGCATCCCATCTTACTGACTTGAAATGGCTTTTGATATCTTTGGAATCAGGTATTCATGTTAGTATTCATATAATCCAGGGATGGGCCAACACGGTGCCATCCTGATATCATTGGACTACAACTGCCATCAGACCCAGCCAGAGTGGCCAGTGGTCAGGCATGATGTGAACTGTAGTCCAACCACATTTGGAGGGTGCCACATTGGTTTTTCCTGATCTAATCAGGCCCTTCCAGACATCCTTTTATTGCACAATCATAAATATTTATGTTCATTATACTAATGGGGCAATCATATGCAAACCCACTTTCAATACTGTTTGCACCTGCAAACTTTCTGAGGCAGTCACACTGCTTCATTTCTAATAGATGCATATCCCGCTAAAATCCCATAACTTTTTATAGCACAAATGTTCTGGTTTTTGTCCTGCTTTTGTTGCAGTATAGCGCACAATAAAATAGCAGTCTGAAGAGGCCCTCAGTTAGATGAAAGATATTATACACACTTCCTAAATGCATAGGTAACATTCTGTTTTCAATATTTCCATTGTCATATTATCTGACAAATGACACATTTCTCCTTTTGAAATATGTGAAGTGAAATAAAGTCTTCTATAATGGAGTTCTTTTTTTTTGTAAGAAATAATCTTAAAACTAGAAGAAGCACAGGCTGCATACACATCATACATTTAAAGAACATTCCTTCCCCCAAGAATCCTAGGAACTGCAGTTTACCGTTACAGAGCCATAATTCCCAGCACTCTTAACAAACTACAGTTCCCAGGATTCTTTGGGGAGAGTCAAGTGTGCTTTAAATGCTTGGTGTGTAAGCAGCCTCAGTAATACAGAGAAAAGTTTGCAGATAACATATAGGATTAAATAAGTCTGTACTCACCATCTAAGCAATATATGACATCAGGTGTAGTGCAGGTTGGCATGCCTTGCCCAAAACAGCCTGGTTCTTTGCACCAGACCTAAGAAAATGAGCAGCATTCATCCACAACAGGCATTCTTAGAGATAACAAAAACCCTTTTCAAGCTTGTACTTTTGCTGTTTTGCAATTTCTGTTTTAAATAATTTAAGGATACTATCATTTCACAACCTCTCCAAATCAATTCCTAACTGGTCAGAAAATGGTTCACGGCACTGGGAGAATTAAACACCTGAGATCCCAATCATTATGAGGAAGATCTTTCATGTACAATCCTGAGGCAGAGACAATTTTATTTTTTAACAAGGTTTTTGCTTTATCCAAAAGTGCAAGTAGGCATGTATGTTTAATGAGTACAGCAAAAATTGCTTTGCCCAATAACAAAACAATTGTGTTTACTCATTGTTCAAAATTTTAGTTGGAAAATGCAGTTTTTGCAATGCATAACGAGGAAGGCAAGAGGAGATAGCAAGGTCAAAAACATGACATGATACAGTGGCATACGTTGAGACAAGCATGTATCAAAATATTTGCCCTTTGGAGAAATAGGTCAGAAAACAAGGGCTACAGTAAATTACTTACAGGAATTATCCATTTATGGTGAAATCCTATCTGGTACTCAGAAGTTAAATCCTACTGAATTCAATAGGGCTTACTCCCAGGTATAGGACAGCATGCTGCAGTCGCCAATCATTTTAGGCCTATGGTCACCTTTAGAGTTTCAAGCAAGTGTAATGGATGCCACCCCTTCTGGTCACATCTCTCTTCCTTCTTTCAGAACAGCACCCCGCCCCAAGACACAGGAAGAGAAAGCATGCACACACACAATTTGATTTTCCTAGTGATATTTCAGCATATCCTGTAGAATTAATCTGAGCCTTGCAAAACACATTGAGTTGAAAAAGAAAGTGGGAAAAAGCATAATTGCCACCACACCAAAGAAGACTCTGGACACATATATGGTATAGTGTTATATTTATTAAAATATAACAAATATTAAATCATATTCAATTCAGCCAATTAATCGAATTTCAACTACTTCGGGCAAGTGAGGCTCAACCTAACTGGGAGGGAATACTTCCTCTAATCCTCAAGGCAAGTTAGTCACTTCGGACTGTAACTCCCCAGTCAAGGATGTCGTTCCAACTTATCCCTCCTTGCTATTGGAGTCAGGTATGTGGTTCCAACCTCCGCATCCTGGCCTCGCTGTACAGGCATTCACCATGATGCGCAAGCCGGTCCCATGAGGACACTCCCCAGATCCCCACCAGACATTAAACCCTGATGGTTCCCTAGGGAGTGCCCTTTACTAGAATGCCTCAGCCGCCTCAATTTTTACTCCAATTACATCACCTGCCCGAATTCCATGCCACAAGAGGGGGTCAGCTGAAGCTTGGTCCCCTCAACCCAAAGAAAACAAAGCCCCCAAACCCAACTTAAGATCCTCCAAGAACAAATCACACCCATGCTCCAAGAGATGAATGCCATCATCTCAGAATAAGTGTGGGGAATGAAACTGGATCCTATCATGGGGAATGAAGGACCCACCAAGAGACAAAACCAGGTCCCTAACTTTTCTATTAACCCACCTTCTGGACCTATCAATCCTATTGGGGTGAATAGCACCCCTCCACACTCTTCTCGCCAGCATATCTGACCATACTAAAATGAGATCCGGATATTAATGCATGAGCCAGGTGAAATCATGAGTGACCCTGAGCAGCAAATCCATACCTGGTCGCAGCACCATGTCATTCTCACCCAAATGAATTAACAAGACGTGGGGCCGGTGAGCCGAAGACATGATTCTGCATACCAAAGGCATAAATGCATCCAACAACATACCCCTCTGAGCCTCCCAGCTAACTGTTGCTCGTACAGAAAGCTGCAGCTGCATCCCGGCAACAGAAGAGAAAGCCCTCCGGCAGGCCCAAAATAGAATAGAATGGCCACACAGGATGATCCTTGCAGGGACTGGAAGGCTCCGCGCATGGAAGGGAAACAGAAAAAACAAAAGGCTTTAGAATTAATACCGGACATATGACTTAAAGGCTGCAAATCACCACCTGCCAATCGCCTGGATACCATCAACGCTCATGCCCATGAGGGCCACGGCTGTGGCTGCACCAATACGAAAAGAATGCAACCCATAGACTCCAGGATCTTGCCCACTGGCCAACAAGGCCCGCTGAACAATGGCCCAAAACTGAAACTGAGTCAGGGCAGAACCATCCACATGAACAAAGAGGTAACGCTGGCCCACTGGCCGAACAGACAGAAATTGTTGCATTGCAGAAACCGGGCATAAATCAGTCACTGGGCAGCTGAATAGAGACACAGCACTTCGACGACCTCTTTGGTCAGTCTTAGAAACTCTTAAGGAGAATATGACGGAATCTGCACCTAATGTGCAATCGCTAAAGCATAGGCTTGATAGGACACATCGTGCTTTGAGGAAATTAATACTTCTCCAGGGCGAAAAGCACCATAGAACATCATCAGAGCTACTGTGGTGAAAAGGTGCATCTCATAAAGAGATGAGCATAGAGAATGAAACAAAGGCAGGATCTGGAGGAGAACAGCAGGCGTGATTGGCCTCCTCCGGTCAGGGGGCCTGGGAGCGGAATGCGACCAACCCTCAAGGACCTTTCTGACCCTAAAATCTAAAGAATGATCCTGCAATCCTCTTGCCTTGGAAATAAAGGCAAGTGCGGAGAGGTGTCCAGCGATAGTTGTAACAGAAATATTTTGCCCTTTTAAATATAACATAATCTGCAGCAAATGAGATATAGGAATTGGCCACTTCTGAGGCACAGCATTGCAGGCTTGAAACACCTGGAATTTTCTAAAGGCACGCTGATACGCTCTCTGAGGGCAGAGGCTATGGCGGCCCCAACTTCTAATTCCCAAGGCTCCAAAGGAAAGACAGTACTGGGACTGGGTCCTGAGCTGCTCCAGGTGTTAATTCCCAGAAATGCGCCATCTGTAAGCAGGAAACAGCATCAGCAACACTGTTCTGTAAGCCCGGAACATGCTGAGCAACAAACAATATATTAAAACACAAGCATTGCAATACAAAGTCATGCAAAAGGCGCATTACACGAGGAGATTTAGAAGTGTGAACATTCACGACGCACACTGTGGAAAGATTGTCACACCAAAAGTGTACAGTGCAATTCTGGAAGGCCAAAGGCCATACATATACAGCTACCACAATTGGAAAGAATTCCAAAAAGGTCATATCGGAAGTGAGCCCAGAAGCCTCCCAGTCATGAGGCCACCTCTCTGAGCACCATTGAGATCTAAAGATTACACCAAACCCCAGACCACCCGCAGCATCGGAGTGGACCTGTAGCTCTGCTTCCAGGAGTAAATCCTCCCGCCAGAAGGAGAGCCCATTAAAAATTTCCAAAAAGGTAAGCCACATATTCAAATCCTCCCTCATTCCTACACTGACCCTAATAAGATGGAAATGGGAGCGAACCCCCTTCACGGCATCACAGAGACGTCAAAGGAATGCCCGACCAGGGGAAATGACTTTAGAAGCAAAGACTAAATGGCCCACAAGCTCTTGCAACTGTGCAAGTGTGATCTTTTTCAATGCCACCGCTGAACCAAGTCTCTGCCGCAGGATAAGCAACTTATCCTGAGGCAAACTGGAAGACTGTGTCTGAGTGTCCAGGTGAATCCCCAAAAAGGTAAGGGAAGTAGAAGGGCCCTCAGACTTTTCTGGAGCTAAGGGGACACCCAATTCATTGGTTAAATCCTCAAAAGTCTGGACCAAGTGGAGAAAATGGGAAGTGCCAGCAGGTCCAGCAAACAAGAAATCATCCAAGTAGTAAGCCAAGAAGGAAGAACAAGCTCTCCTTTGTAAGGCCCACTCAAGGAAAGTACTAAAGGCCTCAAATGCAGCACAAGACACTGAGCATCCCATTGGCATGGCCCTATCGACTTAATACTGGTCCTGAAACTTAAAACCCAGCAAATCAACATCAGACGGATGTACTGGGAGCAGATGAAATGTGGACTTTATGTCACACTTTGCCATCAAAGCACCCCTACCAGCCTTACGGACTACCCTAACGGCCTCATCAAAGGAGGTATATCTGACTAATGCATATAATGATGGGATGCCATCATTAACAGAGTCGCCTTTTGGAACTGACAAATTATGGATAAGGAGATATTTGCCTGGCTGCTTCTTAGGAACTATACCCAGGGGGGAAATCCTCAAATTTACCAGGGGAGGAAAGGAAAAGGGGCCAGAAATCCTATCAGTGGCTATCTGTTTATTCAGTTTGGCCAAAACTACAGGGGCCATAGCACGGACAGAAAGTTGGTTAGCGGATGAAGTGGAAACCCTCAGACCTTTGAAAGGGATACGAAAACCCTCAGAAAAACCATGCCACAAATAACTAGCAGCCTGTCTATTGGGATAACTATTCAACAACCCTGCAAGAGGAAGCAACCTAATAGGGCTACTGGCCTTGCGATGTACTGTCGCTGTTGCCAGACCCGCGTTAAAGGTGCTGTTGTTCCCCTGAACCCTGGCTAGCCTGACGGGCTCGCTGGCAGGTGGAGCTGGGGTGGTTGCCACCACAAACTCCACAGACATGCCTGAACCTGCAGGGACATCTGGAACATCGGTCAGTGCTGGGGGGGGGGACAGAGGGATTGTGGGACCTCAAGGGAGCCATTATGCATACAGGTGTCATGTTGGTGACCTGTATTATACAAATTTATCTGGGGGAAAGCTTTTTTTAAGCACAATGGAGTTTACTTATGACTAAGCATCTTCAATAAATCTTACAATCCTTACTTTGATTAGCCCAAGAGATGATGCAGTATTGCACTCCAAAGTTAAGCAGTTTAAAAATTCTAGCTAATAGCTCTATAACACGTCCCTATAACATTGCTTTGACAGTTCCAGTAGTCTGAGCATGAAAGTAGTCTGAGCATAGACTTGTCATGTTTCTTTTAGGTTGTCTCTCTTGGGCTCTAGACCAGGGACGGGGAACCTCAGACCTGAGCCCAAATGTGGTCCTCTAGGCCTCTCTATGTGGCCCTTACAGTTCTCCCCAGGTGACAACCATTCTTCCCAGGCCACACCCCTCACTAGCCCTACTTTGCACACTGAATGTTTTTGTCAGGCTAGAATGCGTCCTTCAACTCTTATAATGCTACATGCTTGCCTGGATGGAGGGTAGAGGTGTGTGAGTAAATTAACATTTGTTGCCCCATCTACTTTTGTTTCTGGCCTTGCCCACCTCTGGTATGTGGCCATCAGAAGGTTGCTTATAAGGGAATATCGCCCTTAGAATGAGAAAGATTCCTCACTCCTGCTTTAGACTACTACAATTCCTTTTTCCATAGAATTTTCCATAGAATGTTTTGTGTTGGGTTTTTTTAGTTCTGAAATTCTAATTCATGGTCCTACCCAACACATAGGAGAGACTACGACTTAGGTAGCTTGCAAACTTTCCCCCACACCATTGCAAATGTGTTCTCCAAAACTTTGTAATATCTTTTAGAGAAGGAGAAAAAAAAATGTTGCAGTTTGCCCAATGGCCAGACCCACTGAAGTGAATCAAAATATCAGCTAAGTAGGTTTTGACTTGTATATAAATTAAAGCAAAAAGACCTGCATTGAAACAACAAATGTATTGCTATATACCTACAGGTCAACATAGTTTATGGCAACATACTCAGGGGAAGAGAACATTTTTTCTTGTGCACTTCATTTTCATGAGAGTGAAGAATTTCAAGGTTAAAAGCTCACATGGAGATGGGCTTCTCAGCCATCTGGTAGACTGCAGGATCAGGTTGACATATCACAGTGTACTTGGATGAGCAAGCAAGTCAGAGAAAGCCTCTGTTTCAAACAACAGACAACAGAGCATCAATAGATTATGGAGCAGCAATCAGTAATTACACAGCCACGAGAGTGGCTGTATACTATAGCCAGTGTGGATTTTTCACATTCCGCAATGTTAAATTGAAAATACCCCCATGCCATTCTGATGCTTCCCATAAGCTCATTTCAAAACAAAACCTTACAAAACTTATAGTCCTGAACTCAGAAACGCATGCTTAACAACCCTCTCAATTTTCACGGCAATAAACAAAACAGTCAGAAAGAAACAAGAGTTCAAAGTCTAAAGAGAGAGAGAAAAAACCCAGACCCTTTTTGACTTTTTTCTCTGAGAGTTCTCATAATCTGTTGAAAATCATTAAAATCAGCCATGGTCACAGAGTACCTGTAATCTTGTTACTGACCTTGCGCCATACTCTGACCTACAACCTCTGCAGTTTAAAAGTTTAAAATATGCCTGGCTGATTTTTAATTAATTTTTAAAAAATTTGCATTGAACTGAAAGATAGGGTCGGATACACTCAGTAAGAACCATCTGTCAGTGTTCTAAAAGCCAGACTCACAAATGCTGGCCTTGCCTAATCAGGGGGCCACACCCACACCAGACTTCGATTTCACGTGAGACAGTCATGGCTTCCCTCAGAGAATCCTGAGAAGTGTAGTTTGTGAAGGGTGCTGAGAGGAGACTCCTATTCCCCCCAGAGAGCTCCAGTGACCAGAGTGATTTAACTGTCAGCTGCTCTGACTGAAGGTCTGTGAGGGGAACAGGGTGTCTCCTAGCAACTCTCAGCACCCTTCACTAACTACACTTCCCAGGTTTCTTTGAGAGAAGCCATGAGTATCCAAAGTGAAATAAAGGTCTGGTGTGGATGTGACTAGGGACAGCTTTGGTTTAAATTTGGGTGGGAGGCTACATGTGCCTGCTGTAGAATAAAAAGGAGGAAACGCTGAAAAGCAATGATACTGTTCACAATATTTTCCTTTTGGAAAGGGAAGGTGCTTCCCCTCTGCCCAGTGCCAACCCACCAATCTCCAACCCTCCATCTCCTCCTACCCTCCCTGCCCCTCCCCCTGGTCAAAGTTGGACTATGACCTGGAAGACCAAGGTTCGAACCCTCGCACAAGCATGAAGCTCACTGGGTGACCTTGGGCCATTCACTGCCTCTCAGCCTCAGAGGAAGGCAATGGAAAACTACCTTTGAATACCATTTACCATAAAAACCCTATTCATAGGGTCATCATAAGTTGGGATCGACTTGAAGGCAATCCATTTCCATTTTCAAACATGATTGCACAGAAATAAATCCCACTGAACTCAAAAGGTATGCAACTGATCAAACCCACCCTCCCTTCTCCTCCCTCCTATCCCCTCCCTCTTGCCCCTTCCCTCCCCTCCCCCTCCAATCCCCTCCCCCTTCCTGTTCTTACCCCTCCTCCTCCCCATGGTCAGTTTTACCTATCTTAAGCATGATTGTACAGTAGTAAATACCATTGAACTCAATAAGCATGCAAGTGAACAAACCTGCCCTCCCCAGCCCCTTCCCCTACAATCTGACCTTTCCCCTTCCCCTCCTTCCACTGCCTTCCCTTTCTCCTTCCCTCTCCTCTCCCCTCCCCCTGCTCCTGCCCTATGGTCAGTTTTACCTATCCTAACCATGATTACATAGGAGTAAATCCCACTGAACTCAATAAGCATGCACATGATCAGACATGGCTTTCCCCTCTTTCCCCTCTCCTCTCCCTTCCTTCTCCCCTCCCCCTTCCTTCTTCCTCCTTCCCTGCCCACTCCATCCTTCCCTCCCTCCCTCCCTCCCCCCCGGTAATTTTACCTATGCTAAACATTTATGCATGGGACTAAATCCCACTGAACTCAATAAACATGCAAATGATCAAACCTGTCTTTCTTCTCCCCTCACCCTCCTTCCTGCTCCCATCTGCCTCCTTCCCTCTGCCCTTCCTCCCCTCCCTCCTCCTCCCCTCCCCATCCCCTGTGTTCAGTTTCACCTATCCTAAGAATAATTGCAGGGGAGTAAATCCCACTGAACTCAATAAGCATGCAAATAATCAGTCCATTCTCAGCACGCTTGCACAGGATCCCATTTCTTACCTCCCGGATTAAAAAGCAGAGAAATTCACTAATAGGCAAAAAACCTTGCCCACTCCAGACGTCCCTTCCACACACACACCCGGTCAGTTTTACCTATCCTAAGCATGATTGCATGGGAGTAAATCCCACTGAACTCAATAAGCATGCAAATGATCAAACCTGTCCTTCTCCTCCCCTCCCCCTCCTGCCTGCTTCCATCCCCCACCTCCCCTCTGCAAGGTTTTTTGCTGATTAGTGAATCTTTTATAAACATGGGCAAATTCACTAATAGGCAAAAAACCTTGCAGTTTAAGAATGTACCTATAGTCCACAGATATTTCTATCAAACTTTAAAAAGCAGGGAAATTGGGCTGCTATATTGAATGCACCAGGGGAGCAGGAGACCTGACCTCCTCTCTGAGATATTGTACTGCCCTACAAATTTGTCAAAATGCAAACACAATTTGGGTTGGTCTTTCACAGTCCAGTGCACTTCCTATGTAGCTTCGAAGAATTTGGTAACATGCCTCTGAGCATATGGGGAGTGGTGGCAACACCTGCAATCAGCCCAAATAATAGAAAGAAAACATGTGCTGCGCTGATCTTGTTTTAGCAGGGAAGAAGCAACATTATTAAGACAGTTGACATCGTTCAGATAGTCACTTTAAATATGTTTGATTTACTTTGCAATTTTAGTGAAGTTTCCTATAGGAAATCATTTTCTTTTGCTTTTTTCCCTCTGTGAATATGTGAAGTACAGCAACACTTTGCAAAAATGTATACTAAAAAAAGTCCAAAAATGATTGTGGAATAATGGCACTGACTATTCTGCAGAATAGTCTCCAGTGGACATTAGGAGTGTCTCAGTCTGCACAAGATAAAACAGTGGGAAGTGAAATATATTCTAGCAAAATTCTAGGTGTGTTCTATGTTTACCTTTCCTTAAATGAAGTGGTTTAAACACAGCAGGCTGAAAACATGCATCTTGGGCAGGCTAAGTTTGTTTTTTCCAACAGCTAGAGTCATTCCTGAAGTATAATCAGTCTGATTTTACATCAAACTGCAGTTTCAGATTCAACTGTTAATGCACCCAAAATAGAAATAGAACGTAACCAACAATTTGAAACACAAAAGGCTGTCTTCACCATCATATGACATTGACCAATAAAAAGGCTTTGAAATTAATAAAAATAAATTTGATACAGATTTCTAGGATGAATAATGAGAGAAATAAAATTTTCTAGATTAGATTCTCTGTTGAAACATTAGCAACACAGGAAAGAAGCAAAGTAAGAAGAACACCAACAAACATACAAAAATGTCATTCCCCATCTTTGGAGATGGCAGGTGTTGCCACCACTCCCCATATGCTCAGAGGAACGTTACCAAATTCTTCCAAGCTACATGGGAAGTGGATTGGACTGTGAAAGACCAACCCAAATTGTGTTTGCATTTTGGTAAATTTGTAGGCAGTACAATCTCTCAGAGAGGAGGTCAGGTCTCCTGCTCCCCTGGTGCATTCACTAGAACTGCCCCAATTCCCCGCTTTTTAAAGTTTGATAGAAATATCTGTGGGCTATACGTACATTCTTAAACTGCAAGTTTTTTTGCCTATTAGTGATTTTTTTTAATGCTGTATTTTATTTTATTTTTATCATTAATTTTATTCAAATTTTCAAACAAAACAAAACAAAACAAAAAAGAAACAAATTAAACAATAAAATAAAATGCTGACTTCCGATTTGTCGCAGATCAGTTATAGGTCTATGATATAACAAACCTGTCTCTTAATATATTACAAAATCACTTTCCTCCAGTAGTTATCTTAATTAATCATCAAATCTCATTAACATCACTTTATTCTTTCCGCAAAAAGTCAAAGAGAGGTTTCCTCTCCTTGAGAAATATATCCCTCGATTTTTCTTCAAATAAACATGTCAATTAATCCATCTCATCAAGTCTACTAGGACCAGTAATTTCAATAGCCATTTTTCCATTATCAGTGTTAATTCCATCTTCCAACTTCCATCCTTGCACCCATAATAATCTTGCTGTCATAGTCATAGTCATATAGTAAGAGTCTGATGGGAATTTCCTTCATCACAAATATTTCCTTACCATCAATTCTGAATGTGTTGCTGAAATATTGTTGTAAAGTCATATCTCTGTTCCTCTTTTTTACGAAATGCACTAGCACATCTCTTGAGAGTTTTTCCATTGTCACATATCTGGAATTAATTCTATAAATTTTCTCTATTTCAAGTTTCATCAAATCATTCCAGTCCAGAAATTCCATCGAACCATTGATAGCTTTATCTCTGATATCTTCATCAATTTCTCCAGGGACAACGCCGAATTCCAAACAGTAATCTTTATCTCCAGGATCCACAAACTCCAAATATTTTTCCAGTTCCACACTTGATATATCTGTTCCAATCTCCAGGACTTGCGTCCTCCCTTCAATTTTTGCCATAAAGTCCAAATCTTTTTCCAATTCCACATTTGATATATCTGATCCAATCTCCAGAATTTGCTCCTTCCCTTTAATTTCTTTTTCATCTTCTATTGCTTGTCCATCTGCTTCTTTTCTCATATAATCCTTTATTTCTTTCAACTCCTGTTTCACTTTACCAAATTCAGTTGCCATCTCTTGTCTACTCTGTCCCAGTTCTTGTTTCGTTATCTTAATCTCATCCATTATCTTCTGAAACATATCCAGAGGGGAAAACCCTTCCAGAGGTACATCCAGGGTCTCTGCCACTTCTTTGATTGTTATTCTTAAAGCCGAAAAAAAAACCCTTCAAATTTCCAATATAGCCACAATTCCCAAGCAAAGAGTAATTTGCTTCTTTTTCCAGCAATAAGGGAGTTAATATTCCAGGCCTGTTGACATCTGGCCAGCACAGTTCTTATCTCCCGCACGTCCAAGAATGCAAAACAAATTTGGTTCACAGCGCCGAACAATTAGTAACATACACGAACAGCAGATTCGTCTAAAGAAAGTAGTCCAAGAAAAAGTAGTCCCAGACATATATCAATCAAATAATCATCTAAATCAGATTTTCTCTTTGGGTAAGTTGCCCCTCATCCGTTTTAATCTTTATAGTTTCCAAATTCAGGCCTGCTTTTTGCCATAAAAAATAAGACAAGCTTTTTAAAATTTCTTTCCTCCTCCTTAATTCCTTGTATAAAAGAGAGAAGTGTAACTCACCCAGGTATCTTAATTGCTGATTCTTAAACAAATCTCTTTTACTGTAGTAATTTAAGCCGAATGATAAGATTAGACAGAAGAAAGCTCGCCCGTTATGGATCGTTTAAAAGAAAAAACGTCTCGCTTTTTTTCAGCCCAGCTTGCTGGAAGTCCTAACTCCATCCTCGGCTGCTAGGTATGCCTTCCTTTCCCAATTCCAGCCACCGACAGCCCAACGAAGTTTCTGTGGATAATCTATTCGGTTCACCCTTGCCTGGGAGAACATTTACACCAGTCAAAGTTCCCTTTTGACTGATTTTAAACTGAAAAAAGCTTCCTCTGAGACAGAGCTCATCTCAGAGGGAGCCACAGGCGGAGCAATCTTCCGGGAAGTCCTAATGCTGTATTTTAAAATGGTTGTAACCTGCCTTGGATCCTCTGGATAAAGATAGGTAATGAATGACAACAACAGATGCAACCGAAGACTTACTTGTCTGACCTGGCCTTTACAGCTCAGTGTCAGGAAAGCTTGGGGAAATTTAATTGTGTCTGATTAAATTTTATCATTTTCTGAAGCAAAGCATTTGCTTTTGTTATCTGCCCTGAGCCTCTGAGATAGGGCAGGCTATGCTTCTGGAATCATGGGGAGAGTCCTCTTTCCAGCTCCATGATTCTAGATTTATAGTCTGCTCTATTCAAAAGTCCCAGGGCAGGTAGCAAAAGCAACTGCCCTTCAGCAGAACAGAATCTAAATAAAAATAATCTTTATATATACACTATTTACTCTATACAAAATTTTAACAGCATTAAAATAGATCTTTCATATTACACTTACCTTCAGAAGAACTTTCTAACGCTTGGTGAAAGGTCTTATAATTTTGACTAGGCAAAGAAATGAATAGCACATAGTATTACATTATGGGGGTTAGTAGCTGATGGCTTCTCTTTTGTCAAGATACACCCCTTTGCTGATCAGATGACCTCAGTAGATAATAGCAAGAGCCAGCAGATGTACGGATAAGCTGACTGAATTTAGTGTAAACAGCATGCATTTCCCCAAAAACTCTCTAGGTGACTAGCAGCAGGTTAGACAGCAGCTGTAGACTAAAAAAATATCATTTTTTCTGTAATATACTTCTAATACTGATTCTCAGAGGATTTTAATATCTGTGGACTGTAGGTACATTCTTAAACTGCAAGGTTTTTTGCCTGTTAGTGAATACAACATGGGTTTTGTCAGTTGCCTTGAAGATTGGATATTGTTTGTGCAATGCAGATAATTCCAGGAGGAAAGACAGCAAGTGGGGAGTCATGGAAATCGAAAACAAAGAAGGCATGACACAGAACACATTTCTAAATGTTTCACTGAATTAGAACCTTGTAGCCTAATAATAATGAATAACATTGAATAATGAAACAAATCCAGAATGGTGTCAGGAAGATGTTTCCTGCTGAAGTCAAGGGAGGTTACACTGGTTAGAACGCTACAGGGTTTAGTTTAATACTGAGAGCCGATAGGAGCTGGATATCCAATCTGGAGGTGGTGGGGCCATTACTTTGTGGAGTCAAACCATAAAATATTAATGACGGAGCTACTAAACAGCATGCACTTATTATTTCAGCATCACATGAATGCAGAGGCTAAATAGAGAATGAAGACAGGTAATTCCATTGCACATAAATGTTTTTTTTTCTTAGCAATGGGTAAATGTTCCTCATCTCAATATTTTATTTTTCCCCAGACCCAATTCTGAAATTCAGACTATGTTGCACTCCTGATGGCAGGTCACAACAGTGTGCAAGGATCGTGTGGGACATGTAGTGTCCAGGATGGGTGACATCAATTCTAAGAAATTGGACTGGATTATGTGTGTTTGTGGGGACTACATTTCCCAGGTTCCCTGGCACCTGGGTGCTTTACCAGGGACAAAGAGAATGAATTCTGCTCAAAAATTATAAACCAAACCAAAGAATGACTTTCTGACACATGGCGCCTGACTGACCATATGGCCAAACATCACAACCATTTCATATTCTAAGATAAAATCAAACTTCAGTAACATCACTGTGTCTCATCCTTCTTCCTATGGGATTTTATTTATTTATTTATTTAATTTCTATCCCACCCTTCCTCCCAGTAGGAGCCCATTTTGGGAGTTTCATCCCTTGTGGCCCTTAGCCTAGTTTCAGAATGTCTTTATCCTCTGCTACTTCATTTTAATGATCTACAACAGGGGTGAGAAACCTTTTTTTTAGACTGAGGGTCGCATTCTGATCTGGACAGTCTTCTTGGGGCCACATATCAGGGCCAGAGACTAAAGTGGACAGACCAACAAATGCAAATTTTACGTATCCGCAGAAGGCTTGTTTCAACAAACACTGCCCAGGGAGGGAGAGCCATCTGCCTGTTAGCGTAGTGACGGGTAATGGGAGGTATGGCGTTGTGAGGAGGACATGCCGGTTGAGGGGAACTCGACCCAGACAATTGGTGGCTGTACCGTGTTCCGGTCCTCCCCACATCCACAGGATTGCTGGTAGTTCTATTAGCCAACTCTCAGATCTCCAGTTGCTGCTTCTTAATGCCAGATCGGTAAATAATAAAGCTTCCCTCATCCATGATTTAATTGTGGATGAGGCGGCTGATCTGGCGTTTATTACTGAGACATGGGTGAGCGATCTGGGAGGCATTAATCTCTCCCAGCTGTGCCCACCTGGGTACTCGGTTCAGCATCTGGGTAGATCCGAGGGTCGGGGAGGGGGAATCGCTGTGGTCTATAGAAGTTCTATCCCTCTCATTAGGCACCCTATCCAGGTAGCTAATGGTCTGGAGTGTCTCCATATTACGTTGGGTCAGCGAGACAGACTGGGAATACTGTTGGTGTACCGTCCACCCTGCTGCCCAACAGCCTCCCTAACTGAGCTGACGGAGGTGGTCTCGGGTTTGGTGTTGCGATCCCCCAAATTTATGGTATTGGGGGATCTCAACATTCATGCCGAGACCGCTTTGTCTGGGGCGGCTCAGGACTTCATGGCCTCCATGACAGCCATGGGGCTGTCTCAATTTGTTACTGGCCCTACGCATATTTCGGGGCACACTCTAGACTTAATTTTTGCTACTGGAGCAGGGGATGGTGATCTGGGAGTGAGGGATTTTACATCTATTCCTCTGTCATGGACAGATCATCGCCTATTGAGGTGTAGGCTCACAATGTTTTCTCCCCTCTGCAAGGGTGGAGGACCAATTAAGATGGTCCGCCCCCGGAGACTAATGAATCCTGAAGGTTTTCAGAAGGCTCTGGGGAGTTTTCCGGCTGATAAAACTGACGCTCCTGTCGAAACCCTGGTCAATCTGTGGAATACGGAAATGACCCGGGCAGTTGACACGATCGCCCCAGTGCGCCCTCTCCTCTGCAGAGCTCAATTGGCTCCATGGTTTACCCCGGAGCTAAGAGTGATGAAGCAAGAAAGGAGACGGCTTGAGTGCAAATGGAGACGAACTCCCGACGGCTGTGGTCTTGCACTTGTGAAGATCTCTACCAAGCTCTATGTGAAGGCGGTGAGGGCAGCGAAGAAGCAGTACTTTGCTGCCTCCATTCAGTCATCTTCTAACCGCCCAGCGGAACTTTATAAGGTTGTTCGGGGACTTTTGCACTCTGGTCCTCAGAACGCAATAATACCATCAATAGCCCGCTGTAATGAGTTTGCGAGACACTTCCAAGATAAGATCACAAACATCCGCCGGGACCTTGACTCCAATATTGTAGCAGTTGAGCCTAATGAGGTGTCCGGAGCACAGTCCTGTCCTGTTTTATTGGATGAATTTCAGTTGGTTCAGCTCGAGGACGTTGACAAGGTGCTTGGACAGGTGCGGGCGACCACTTCTGCTCTGGATCCTTGCCCCTCATGGCTAATAAAAGCTAGCAGGAACGGAACAGCCGGATGGGCCAAGGAGGTGATCAATGCCTCTTTACGAGAGGGAGTGGTACCACCCTGCCTGAAACAGGCGGTGGTGAGACCGCTCCTAAAGAAACCCTCCTTGGACCCTGAAAATCTTGACAACTATAGACCGGTAGCAAATGTTCCGTTCCTGGGCAAGGTTTTAGAGCGTGTGGTCGCTCACCAGCTCCAGGCTCTCTTGGATGAAACTGATTATCTGGATCCATGTCAATCGGGCTTTCGGCCGGGGTTTGGTACAGAAACAGCCTTGGTCGCCCTGTATGATGACCTCTGTCGGGAGAAAGACAGAGGGAGTGTAACTCTGTTGGTTCTCCTTGATCTCTCAGCGGCTTTTGATACCATCGACCATGGTATCCTTCTGGGACGTCTTGCGGACTTAGGAGTTGGAGGCACTGCTTGGCGGTGGCTGTGCTCCTACCTCAAGAATCGTCTCCAGAAATTGGTGCTTGGGGAGCATTACTCGAGTCCCTGGATACTCCAATATGGGGTCCCACAGGGTTCAGTTCTGTCCCCCATGCTCTTTAATATCTATATGAAGCCGCTGGGCGAGGTCATTAGGAGATTTGGAGTGCATTTCCAGCAATATGCTGATGATACGCAGCTCTACTTCTCCTTTTCATCTTCTTCAGGTGAGGCTGTTAATGTACTAAACCACTGCCTGGCCGCGATAATGGACTGGATGAGAGCTAATAAACTGAGACTCAATCCTGACAAGACTGAGATGCTGTTGGTGGGGGGGCTCTCTGCCCAGATGGTTGATGTCCGACCTGCCCTAGATGGGGTTACACTCCCCCTAAAGGAGCAGGTCCGTAGTTTGGGGGTCTTATTAGATCCGCTCCTGTCACTGGAGGCTCAAGTAGCCTCGGTGGCACGGAATGCGTTCTACCAGCTTCGGCTGGTATCCCAACTACGACCCTATCTGGATAGGGAGAACCTCGCCACAGTTATCCATGCTCTGGTAACCTCTAGATTGGACTACTGTAATGCACTCTACGTAGGGTTACCTCTGAAGACGGTTCGGAAACTTCAGCTGGTGCAGAATGCTGCGGCCAGAGTTCTTACTGGGACTAAAAAATTTGATCATATAACACCTGTCCTGGCCCAGCTGCACTGGCTACCAATATGTTTCCGGGCCAGATTCAAAGTGTTGGTTCTTACCTATAAAGCCCTTAACGGCATCGGACCGCAATACCTGGTGGAACGCCTCTCCCGCTATGTACCTACCCGGTCGCTGCGCTCGATGTCGAAGGCCCTTCTCCGTGTCCCAACGCATAGGGAGGCACGGAGAACGATAACTAGAGCTAGGGCCTTCTCAGTGGTGGCCCCCGAACTATGGAACGCCCTCCCTGATGAGATACGCCTGGCGCCTTCTTTGTTATCTTTTCGGCGCCAGGTAAAGACCTACCTCTTCGCCCAGGCATTTAAAAAATTTTAAAATTTGAATTTAAAATTGAAAATTTTTAATTATGTTTACATCCACTTGTATTTTAACCTGTTTTATTATGCTGTACACTGCCCTGGGAGCTTATTGCTATAGGGCGGTCTAAAAATGTAATAAAATAAATAAAAATAAATAAATAAGTAGGCTAGTTTCGACAAGCAAAACTACCCTCCATCGGAGTAACCAACAGGCATTATCAAAGTTCAAGTCCAGGCAGTCAAACCCTACAAAGTAGGGTAGGCGATGGTGTGGCCTGGGGAGAGGTGTGTGGCTGAGAAAGTGATGTAATCTGAAAAGAGTGCCAAGAAGCCTGGAGGTCCACATTTGGCCTCTGAGCCTGAGGATCCCCAACCCTGGTCTGCACTGTTCCATTTAAGTTTATGGGAATCTCATTATTCCCTTTGCATGCCTTTGAAACATAGACCTAAGGCTGCAATCCCATTCACCCTTACCTGGAAGTAAGTCCCATTCAACTCAGTAGGGCTTACTTCTGAGAAGGTATGTATAGGGTTGTATTCATCCAAGTTATACGCAAGAAAATTCCTTTTTAAATAACTATGTCCTGTTTTAATGATGTACTGGTATTTATACTTTTTTGTATAGTGTTATGTCGTTTTTTAGTCAGTTTGACTAATCAATTTGTATACTTGGTCTCTGGCCACATAATAAAATTTGATTTGATTTGGTTGTATTGTAAAATATTCCAAAGGTAGATGCATCGGATAGTTTCACCTTCTGAAGAGTGGCATAACTTTAAATATTTTTAAGAGAAAGAGAATGAAACCTGCACATTACTCCAAACAAATTGATACCATGTAAAATATTTCAGTAGCTGTGCATTGCATATTGAATATGCAAAAGTAGCCATACTTTCTTTCTTTATTTGGTTTGATTCTAACCTCCCATTTCTGATTTCTGAACTTTTCTTCTAAGGAATAACCCATTGCAGGGTATGTATAGGGAAAGAGCAGCCTTTTGATTAAAGGACCAGACAGTACATTTGTGAGGGGACTAGCAGGTCACCAAAAGTGCAAGCTTGGTGGCTTGCACAACCACAACCACAGATTATGTCCACATTGAACAGTTAACTTTCAAGCATCTTTAGCCGCAGTGACGGATGCCAGAGAACAGCAAAAGAACAAACAGAGCTTGCGTGTCACAGACTGTCGAGAGGTGTGAAATTTGCAATGGAAAAGCAAAGCACAAGGGGGGAAATGTTACTTCAGCATCTTTTTAATCTATGCATTCCATTTTTATTTGAGATTCAATTTGCCTTCACAGGGAGGGAGCAAGGAAGAGGAGAGGTTATATTTCTTGTTTGTTTTTAAGAGATGTGCTAAATGGCAAGGAAATATAGAACACACAGGAGAGTTAGGAGAGTTCTTAATTCATAGCCCTGGCGGGCAGTAAATCTATTCCTGAACAGTTTTATTTCTTTTATCAAGTAGGGTTTCATCTAATGGATGGCACCCCTATAAAATGGTGACTGG
This sequence comes from Rhineura floridana, assembly GCF_030035675.1. NCBI lineage: Eukaryota > Metazoa > Chordata > Lepidosauria > Squamata > Rhineuridae > Rhineura > Rhineura floridana. Next base: position 114,886,103 of record NC_084480.1, read on the forward strand.
GTAGTGAGTAATGGCACTATGGGCGTAACTCATCACAGTGATGAAAAATAAAGCAAACAGAACAGAACTGTAGGAAAAGCATTGCACAAAATAAAAATAAAAAATCAACAGGGTTCAAAGCTATATGCTTCTCTTTGAAATAATGTCCTCTTTCCCCTGAGAACTGAACAGTTCACAGCACTATTTTATAACACTCGTTTCCTTTAAAAGATGGGAAGGGAGTACAGGAGGCCTATGGTGGCTTTCTAATAATTTATTGGAAACTCTTTTTAGTGTGTGCATATATTAAGGGCAAACATAAGTTAAAACAACAAAGATGAACACCTAAGACATTAACACACCACTTGTCAAGCACTTTGCACTTTCTCCTTCAAAATGGCAGTTGCCACTTGAAGAGAGGTGAGTCTCTGTGGTGCAATCCACATCCTCCCTTCTCGTGAAACTTTCCAAGTGAGGGAAGGAATCACACTGCAGGACATTGTCACCCCTGCAGCGTAGATGATACCAGTGGATGGGTGGGGGAACTATTTGCACAGGGTGAAAAGTTTTGCAAGCTGGGGGCTCCCATTTTGGCTCAACAATACTTCCAACCAGTGTATTTTTACTAACATTTTCCACTGCAGGCCCTAAAGAATCCACATTGTACACTCGCTGCACAAGCTTCAAATATACACAGTGGGAGCAGTGCTGCTTGTCTTTTGGCCTAGGCTGTGGGGACAACCCAATAGAAACAGTGTTTGGTCTTCACTGCTGGGTGTAGGGAGGGAGGAGAAATTCAATTCATTTGAGTTTATAGGCAAGCCTACCTAATTTGCATTTTCTAAAACAATACACAAAATCAGCCATCCTTAGAGCTTCACTCTTCTTCAAATTTTACCGTGAATTTTTCCAGCCAAGTAATGTGTACAAAAATGCGTATCTATTAGCGAAATAGCCTGCAAAATGCATTATTTAAGAGGAAATTACTTTGCAAAAAATGTGTATAATAGGTAAAACTGCATCGAAAGACATGTACATTAGGAGAAATTCATACTAAAACACTGATGAATTTTCATGAGGACTTTTGTTTTTTTAAAAAAAATCCCAAACTAATGTGGAAATGTGGAGAACTGAACTTATTCTATGCATTCCATGCATTTCCAGAGTGGAAAAACGAGACACTGATAGAAACTGAAATTGACAGCTTCGCTCATCGCTGTCTAGGTCCTGCAGGTCTGTCTAAAAAGCCAGTTGACAGACAGACTTCCCCAAAGGGTAGTAGCTTCAGACTCTCCTTTCCCAGGTTGTTTCTCTTCGCTAAGCTATTGGAACAGCATCAGTAGGTGCTGTCCTTTTCATTTTCCAGGATTCCTCCTGACCTCAAAATTCACCTTTCCCCTAACCAGTCATCACAAGGAGCCTGGACATGGTTCCCTTACTAGTTCAGGAAGTGAGAGGGGGTAGACAGCAGCAATGTAAAGTACTGAGGCCACATTAAAGATTGCTTTGTAAATCATGTCTATTTCATTTGCCCTTGTTCACAGAAGTCTCTCTCACACACATCCCGGACAATATCTCCATAGGATCATGTTTAGTATTGTTCAATATGTAACAGATCTTTATTCAGCTTTCATCAGGGGCAACACAAAATCTTCACAAAGACTGGCTAGTAACAGGTTCACCAGTGAGCCACTTTGTGGAGGAAGTGATTTACTAAGCATGAAAGTGGCTGAACAAGTCAGCTTTCTCACCTCCCAGTCATTAATCCCTGCATTTTAGTTGTCACCGGCCTGATAGGGCAGGGCACACCCTTGACTTGGCTTTTGCTCCAGATGGAGGAAGGGATGGTCTGGAGATGGGGGGGTGGATGTCACCCCATTGTCATGGTCAGACCACTTCCTCCTCTGTAGGAATGGTGGACAGATTAAGATGGTCTGTACCCAGAGACTAAAGGAATCCACTGGATTCCTAAATGCCCTGGGGGAGTGCCCAATAGATAGAGTACGTGACCCTGCTGAAGCCCTTGTCACACAGTGGAACAGCCAGACGCGTTGGGCTCTTGACACGGTTGCCCCCGAGTGCCCTCTTCAGCATTGTGGAGCCCAGTTTGCACCTTGGTACACCAGTGAACAAAAGACAATGAAACAGGCTGGATGACAGCTAGAGCGCAAGTGGTGAAAGGCATGCTGTGAGGCTGATTGGGCACAAGTAAAACATCATAACCGTGCCTACTATGAGGCGGTGAAGGTGGCAAAGAAGACTCACTTCTCTGCCACCATTGCAACCTCAAGTAACTACCCAGTGGAGCTTTTCCATACGGGGGTCTACGTTGACATCAACTCCAGGAAATAGAGTTTTAGACCTTTCAGAGGCCCATTGAGAATTGTTTGCAAGGTAAAATTGCTCACCTCCATAGCAATCTTGATGCCCCATCCACATCTACTGTAGTCCCCAGTGAGGTGTCCAGTGCAACATCTGCTGCAACTTCTTGGGAACAGTTTCAGTTGATGTGGCCTGATGATGTGGACAAGGTGCTTGCAATGATGCAGCCAGCACCATGTCCTCTCGACCCTTGCCCTTCTTGGCTTATTAAAGCTTGCTGAGGGGGTTTAACCAAATGGATCCAGGGTGTGGTTGATGCATAATTGTGGGAGGGAGTGGTTCCAACTGTCCTGAAAGAGGCAGTGATCTCACTGCTCCTGAAAAAGCCCATTGTGAACCCATTGGTTTGTGGCAACTACTGCCCTGTTGCAAATACCCCCTTCTTAGAGAAGGTGATTGAGAGGGTTGTGGTGCAGCAATTACAAGTACTCTTGGATGAAACACATTATCTTCACCCATTCCAGTCTGGGATTAGGCCTGGTTATGAGATGACTGAATTAGCCTTTGTCGCCCTGAAGGACAGGAGAAGGACAGGGGGAGTACAATCCTGTACTAGATCTCTTGGAGGCTTTTGATACAATTGGCCATGGTATCCTTCTGGGCTGACTTGGTGAGATGGGTATTGGAGGCACTGTTTTACAGTGGTTCCAATCCTATCTCCAGGGTTGTTTTCAGAGAATAGTGTTGGGGATTGTCTTTCGGCCCCCTGGCAGTTGTGCTGTGGGGTGCCACAGGGTACCATCTTGTCCCCCATACTGTTTAACATCTATATGAAGCCCTTGGGAGTGATCATCAGGAGATTTGGAGTGAGGTGTCAGCAGTATGCTCTATTTCTCTGTAACATCTGAATCAGAAGAGGCCATGCAAGCCCTGGGCTGGTGCCTGGACTCAGTGGTGGTCTGGATGAGGGCCAATAAACTGAGCCTGAATCCTAGCAAGATGCAGACACTGTGGGTTGGTCATTCCCAAGGTCAGATAATTAGTCAGTTGCCTGATTTGGAAAGGGTAGTACTCCCTCTGAAAGAGTAGGTCCATAGCCTGGGTTGCTTCTGCATCCTCCTTTGTCGATAGAGGCCCAGGTGACCTCAATGGCTAGGAGTACCTTTTACCAGCTTCAGCTGGTAAGACAGCTGTGGCCATTTTTGGACCGGGATAGCCTGACCACTGTTGTCCATGCACTAGTAACCTCCAGCCTGGATTACTGTAATGCACTCTATGTGGGGCTGCTCTAGAGGTTGGTCTGAAAGCTGCAGCTGGTGCAAAATGCAATGATGAGACTGCTCTCTGGGGCGGGGTATCGCCAACATGTCACCACGCTGCTGAAAGAATTGCACCGACTACTTATTAGCTACCGGGCTAAGTTCAAGGTTCTGGATTTGGTGTACAAAGCCCTATACAGTTTTGGACCAGGATACCTGAAAGGCCATCTTATCTCTTATATGCCCAGTCAATCACTGTGCTCTGCTGGTGAGGGCTTCCTGCAAATACCATCATATCAGGAAGTCTGTTCTGTACAACATAGGAAATGGACCTTTAACGTAGTGGCACCTATCCTTTGGAATTCCCTCCCCTTAAATATTAGACAGATGACATCTCTGTTATCTTTCAGTGCCTACTGGAGACCTTCCTCTTTCAACAAGCCTTTTAAGTAGAGCCCTTATCCCAGTCTGCATCTGTGCTGAAATGGCTATTTAGTATATTTTTAAACCTTTTTTTATATCTTTAAAGCTTTTTAAAAATGTTTTTAAAGAGGTTTTGTTTTAATATGTTTTTAATGGTTGTTTTGTTTTAATATATTTTAAAGTCTTTTAAAGAAGTGTTAAATTATTATTATTATTATTATTATTATTATTATTATTATTATTATTATTATTATTATTATTATTACATTTATATACTGCCCCATAGCTGAAGCTCTCTGGGAGGTTTACAACAATTAAAAACATTAAAAACAAATATACAAATATACAAATTTAAAAACACTTTAAAAAAACAATTTAAAAACACATGCTAAAATGCCTGGGAGAAGAGGAAAGTCTTGATCTGGCGCCGAAAAGATAACAGTGATGGCACCAGGCACACCTCATCAAAAAAACCATTCCATAATTTGGGGGCCACCACTGAGAAAGCCCTCTCCCTTGTTGCCATCCTCCGAGCTTCCCTTGGAGTAGGCACCTGGAGGAGGGCCTTTGATGTTGAGCGCAGTGTACGGGTGGGTTTGTCTCAGGAGAGGCATTCCATCAGGTATTGTGGTCCCAAGCCATGTAAGGCTTTATAGGTTAAAACCAGCACTTTGAATCGAGCTCGGAAACATGAAGACAGCCAATGCAACTGGGCCAGAATCGGTTTTATATGTTCGAACTGTCTGGTCCCTGTTACCAATCTGGCCGTTGCATTTTACACAAGCTGCAGTTTCCGAACCATCTTCAAAAGCAGCCCCATGTAGAGTGCATTGCAGTAATCTAACTTGGAGGTTACCAGAACATGGTCAACTGAAGCCAGGTTATCCCTGACCAGATAGGGGCGCAGCTGGGCCACCAACCGAAGTTGGTAGAAGGCACTCCGTGCCACCGAGGCTACCTGAGCCTCAAGTGACAGAGATGGTTCTAGGGGAACCCCTTAGCTACAGACCTGCTCCTTCAGGGGGAGTGCAACCCCATCCAGGACAGGTTGAACATCCACCACCTCATCAGAAGAACCACCCAATAGCAGCATCTCAGTCTTGTCTGGATTGAGCCTCAGTTTATTAGCCCTCATCCAGTCCATCGTTGCAGCCAGACACCGGTTCAGCACATTGACAGCCTCGCCTGATGAAGATGAAAAGGAGAAATAGAGCTGCGTGTCATCAGCATACTGATGGCAACACACTCCAAAGCTCCAGATGACCACACTGAATGGTTTCATGTAGATGTTGAACAGCATGGGAGATAGAACTGACCCCTGCAGAACCACATACTGGAGAGTCCAGGGTGCCAAGCAATGTTCCCCAAGCACCACCTTCTGGAGGTGACCTGCCAAGTAGGAGTGGAACCACCGCCATGCAGTCCCTCCCACTCCCAACTCAGCTAGTCTCCCCAGAAGGATACTATGGTCGATGGTATCAAAAGCCGCTGAGAGATCAAGGAGAATCAATAGAGTCACACTCCTCCTGTCTCTGTCCCAACAGAGGTCATCATACTGGCTGACCAAGGCTGTTTCCGTGCCAAAACCAGGCCTGAAACCTGACTGAAATGGATCCAGATAATCGGTCTCATCCAAGAGTGTCTGGAGCTGGCCTGCAACCACTCCTTCAAGGACCTTGCTCAGGAATGGAACATTTGCCACCGGCCTATAGTTATTAAGATTTTCTGGGTCCAGGGAGGGTTTTTTCAGGAGTGGTCTCACTACTGCCTCTTTCAGGCAGTCAGGGACCACCCCCTCTCTCAGAGAGGCATTAATCACTTCCCTGGCTGAGCCGGCTGTTCTATCCCTGCTAGCTTTTATTAGCCAAGAAGGGCAAGGATCCAGCATAGAAGTGGTTGCACAAACCTGTCCAAGCACCGTGTCAACGTCCTCAAGCTGTACCAGCTGAAACTCATCCAAGAAATTTGGACAAGGCTGTGCTCTGGATACCTCTCTTGATTCACCTGCTATAACACTGGAGTCTAAGTCCTGGTGGATGCTAAAGATTTTATCCTGGAAGTGCCTAGCAAATTCATTACAGCGGGCCTCAGATGGATCTACCATGTCCCTGGGGCCAGCGTGGAATAGGCCCTGAACAATGCTGAAGAGCTCTGCTGGGTGGCAGATTAATGATTTGATAGTGGTAGGAAAAATTTTTTGCTGCCCTTACTGCCCCTGAATACAGCTTGCCATAGGCAGTTACCAGTGTGTAATTGCATCTACCAGGAGTTTGTCTCCATCTGCACTCAAGCTGTCTCCTATATTGTTTCATCACTCTTAGTTCTGGGGTATACCATGGAGCCGTACGAGCTCTACACAGTAGAGGGCGCTCAGAAGCAATCATGTCAACCGCCCGGGTCATTTCTGTACTCCACAGTTTAACCAGGGTTTCGACAGGAGTGCCACTAAAGTGTTTTTAGTGCTTTTGTTTGCTACCCTGAGCTCCTACTGGGAGAGAGGGTGGAATATAAATCTAATAAATAATAATAATAACAATAAAATTCTACCTGGGAAGTGGTGTGTGTGCATGCATGTGTGTAGAACACATGCAATCAAGCCCCCCCCCCATTGATGTAGCTCAGCCTTCCTCAACTTCGTACTCTCCAGATGTTTTGGACTACAGCTCTTGTCAGTCCCAGCCAGCATGGCCAATGGTCAATGATGATAGGAAATGTAATCAAAAACATCTGAAGGGCACCAAGTAAGTACCTGTCTTCTGATGCATGTGAGCACCTCTCTCTCCTTCCTTCCACTCTCCAGTCTTTTCCAGCTGTTTCAAAAAGTAGGAACAGGCAAAAAACAAAACAGAAAAGGTTGGCAAATCACAGAACAGATAGATCCTTGAGGCCAGAGGCCAGGCAGGCCAGCTCTTTAATGAGCAAGCGAAAACAATTGTCTCAGATCAGGGGTGGGTGGATGTAGGGGAACAGCACATTTGCTTGCTTGCTTGCTTGCTTGTTTGACCTATCTGGCCTTGCTGCTGCAGGCACCAATCCAACAAGAGTCTTTCCCATTCCTTCCACCTCCTGACCAAGGGAATACTTCCTCAGAGCCAGAATTCATGGAGTCATTGACTAGGGAATGGTTGCATCACGACCATGTTTTGTTATGGTGACAGAAATGCTCTTTAAGCATAGGAAAGTTAAAAGAACATTTATTTCCAACTGTAGCAAACTCAGTGGTGGCACAGTTACTGTCCTTGCCGCCTGACCTAGAATGCCTTGCTCTGGGGAAGGACCCTCATAGCACTTCCTAGACCCCAGCAGCCACTTGGATACAGAGCTTCATTTGATAAATAAGGTTTTAAGTCATGGAACAAAGTCTGTAGAAGGTAAATGGTTCTTGGTAGTTCTACCCTTCAGAAGTTTGCAGATGGTGGTGATCCAGGAGAGGGCATTCTTTATGGCATCACCTATGCTGTGGATGTCCCTCCCATAAAAGGTGCACTTTCATTATGTAGTTTTCATGGTATCTCAAAGGCACACCTCTTTAGCCTGACCTTTGACACCTAAGATACATATTTTAGGGCCCACCCTATTCTCTTGATTGTAAATGTTGTTATCTGTTTTAATATTATATTTTTAAATTGCTGTAACCAACCCTGGGACCTCAAGGTAATAAGCAGGTAACAAATAAAATAAGAATAATATAAAGGTCAAAATATAACTTTGCAGTGGGGATCTCTGCTGATCAGGACATGTTAAGTATAAGAAGTTAGAAATAAATTATCAGATATGAGGGGGGAAATCCTAGTTCCTTCATAAAGCATAATGTGTTTTACAATAGCAGAGCCTCAATCTTACTGCACAAACTGTGTTGCTGGTGTTGGGTAGAATGTATATGTTTAATGCTAGATTCTTTAAGTCTGGATGAGAGTGAACCACAAGAGAACGAACCAGTAAGATAAGGTGGCGGAACCATGTTGTGGTAGAAGTATGGCTGGGTAAGATGCAGCCCAGGGTGGGGCAAATGAGTGTGCCGCTGTTCTCCCCTCCCTCCAGGTTTGTTTTTGGAAAATTGACTTTTCATTTTATGACATGACAGACAATGACAGCCTCCATTTAAAGAATGACAGCTTGTATTAAGAACAGGAGTAATTTAAGGATAGGGCCCTATGAACAATTCAGTGAATGAGGCAGAGCGAGGGCACAACGAAAGCCTCATCTAGATGAGCCCTCAAAAGTCTGCTCATTTCAGACTTTCCCTGACTTGAGAATGGATGTTTCAGGATCACAGTCACACTATAATTACTTAAGTGATCCTGAAAAAAAGCCTGTTGAGTAACATGTCCCTTGAAAAGGTAAATATTAGAACCTTGATTATGAGCTAGAGATAGCCTCCACCCCTTGTACCTTCCTTTGCTCTGCTTTTATATTTCTGTTTAAGTGGTGTTCTCTACCCAGCCAGCAATAAAGAAGTGTGTTTGCTTGCCTCCAGAAAGAAGTAAGAGTTTGTTTATTCTGCAGTTATTATGATGCATAGAACAGGATTGGATGCTTATAGCTAAAGGGCGAAATAAAGAAAGAACTTAAAGTGATCTGAAAAAATATCTTCCCTAAGTTATCCTTTACTCTTTTAAAGCACTCACTATACTCACAATCATAGTAGGTATTTTGCCTTCTTCTCCTTGGGTGCTTGATGGCAAAGGATGAAAAACTGCCCTAGAGGAATAGAAACAATGCTGTAATTTTGGCCTACTTTCTGATTTTCCAAATGAGTGCAGCTCAGGATGAGACTTTTTCAGTGTTCCTGGGCAGAAAAAAATCAACCCAGTAGCCAGTAAAAAAAAAATCCAATTGCTTTCCATAATTAGTTTCCAGTTGCTTAGTTATTCCTTTATACAGCAACGTTAAAAAAATTCCCTTGATTGTCCAACAGGAAGATCTAAAGGTCAAGAACAAGACTAGAAGGGACCTTCAAAGAGGAGTTAACAAACACACACTAAAGTATTTATTTTCTCTCTGCCCTTTCCTAAGCATGTGGTATGGACAAGTTTGTTTTTCCGGTGGAATCTAAAACTGAGATATCAAAGCCAAACTCAGGAGCTTACTGTCATTATCCAAGTAGTTCAGTTCATGAATAATCAGAACACAGGGACAGACCACATGTTAAAGAGGACTGTAGCTGTAGGCAAAGTCAGACTTTTGAGTCTTGTGTTCATAGGGATCTGTCTGTCAAAAAAGTGAGACAATTTACCTTCTTAGATACAGCTTAAACTATTTTGTTCATTTTACACCTTTTGGTATCCCCTTGTTCACTGTATTCTTGATATCCTTTTTTTTCTTATAAAACAACAACAAAAATGCCAGTCATTTAATTCCTGGTGTTCATACTAAATTTTGTGTTAACTTGACTTTTACATAACCCATTATGTGAGTTAATACACTCTCTGCAGTGTATTAGTGCCTTTTCCTTTTCCTGGCTTGCCCGTCATATCCTCTCCACCAGTGAGTGGAGGGGGGGAATTGGCTGGTGCTATGCACTCTCCCCCCAAAAAATGCCCCATCTAGGAATGTGGCTGGCAGGAAGTCTGGTTACATGGCTGCTAACATGTATGTATGTATGTATGTATGTATACATTATTCAGTCTGTTACAGAAACTGTAGGGAACTGAATGAGAAAAGGGTGTGGTGGCTATAATGACTAGAACCTTAACTTAAGAGGGTTGTGGCGCAGCAGTTGCAAGTACTCTTGGATGAAACAGATTATCATGACCCATCCCAGTCTGGGTTCAGGCCTGGTTATGGGACTGCATCGGCCTTGGTTGCCCTGATGGATGACCTTTCTCGGGAGAAGGACAGGGGGAGTGCGACCCTGTTATTCTTACTTGATCTCTCAGCGGCTTTTGATACAATTGACCATGGTATCTTTCTGGGCTGACTTGGTGAGATGGTTATTGGAGGCACTGTTTTACAGTGGTTCTGATCCTATCTCCAGGGTCGCTCTCAGAGAATAGCATTGGGTGACTGTGTTTCGGCTCCCTGGCAGTTGTGCTGTGGGGTGCCGCTAGATACCATCTTGTCTCCCATGCTGTTTAACATCTATATGAAGCCCTTGGGAGTGGTCATCAGGAGCTTTGGGGTGAGGTGTCAGCAGTATGCTGATGATACCCAGCTCTATTTCTCCGGAACATCTGAATCGGGAGAGGCCGTGCAAGCCCTGGAATACTGCCTGGACTCGGTGATGGGCTGGATGAGGGCTAATAAACTGAGCCTGAGTTCTCGAGTTTGGATAATTGGTCAGTTGCCTACTTTGGATGGGGTCATACTCCCTCTGAAACAGCAGGTCCATAGTCTGGGGGTGCTCCTGGATCCATCTGTGTCGATAGAGGCCCAGGTGACCTCCGTGGCTTTGGCTTACCAGCTTTGGCTGGCAAGACAGCTTCAGCCATTTCTGGACTGGGATAGCTTGACCATTGTTGTCCATGCACTGGTAACCTCCAGGCTGGATTACTATAATGCACTCTATGTGGGGCTGCCCTTGATGTTGGTCCAGAAGCTGCAGCTGGTGAAAAATACAGCAGCGAGACTACTTACTGGGGCAGTGTATCACCAACATGTCACCCAGCTGCTGAATGAATTGTGCTGGCTGCCCATTTGCTACCAGGCCAAGTTCAAGGTTCTAGTTTTAGTGTACAAAACCCTATACAGCTTGGGACCAGGATACCTGAAAAACCATCTTATCCCTTATATACCCAGTCAATCACTGTGCTCTGCAGGTGAGGGCCTCCTGCAGATACAGTCTTATCAGGAGGTCCATTCCACACAACATAGGAACTGGACCTTTAGTGTGGCGCCACCTACCCTGTGGAATTCCCTCCCCTTGAATATTAGGCAGGCGCCATCTCTGCTATCTTTTCGGTGCCTTTTGCAGACTTTCCTCTTTCAACAAGCCTTTTAAGTTGAGACCTATCCTAGTCTGCATCTGTGTTGGAATTGAAAACAATATGTTTTTTAACGCTTTTTGAAAGATGTTTTAAAAGCTTTTTAAAAAAATGTTTTTAAAGTTGTTTTGTTTTGGTGTATTTTAAGGTCTGTTTTTATGATGCTTTGATGTGTTTTTAGCAGATGATTGCCGCCCTAGGCTCCTGCTGGGAGGAAGAGCGGGATATATATCAAATAAAAAATAAGATACTATGTTAACAATTTGAATGGGATGAGACTGGGGGAAATGGGCATATCTAGGATGTGTTCTATTTATGTGTTGCCGTTTTCCAATACTTGTGTCCACTAAGGATGGAAAGATCTGTCTGTTTTGGTTCTCTCAGTTTCTCACTTTTCTAATGTTAAATTCAGTTCTCTACATTTCTGCAGTAATCTGCGAATTTTTTTTTAAAAAAATCATGAAAATTCTCCACCATTTTAGAGCAAATTTCTCCAAGTAAACACATTTTTGTAGGCAGTTTTGACCAAAGTACACATTTTGCAAGCCATTTCTCATCATTTCATGACTTTCTGCATGTTATTTTCACTCATGTATTCATTTTTATGCACACTTTCCCCTAATATATGCATTTTTATAAATGTTGTTTAGTTGGCAAACTGCATTCCAAAATTCTAATAAATGCAAGTTTCAAAGGATGGCTGTGTTTCAGTTCTCAAATTGTTTTGGAAATTGTGAATTTGATAAATTATGCTTGAAATGCGAACAGAATTGAATTTCTCATCTATCCCTAGTGACCACATAGAAAAATTCAACCTTCCCATGTGTTATGGGAAAGCTTTCATATGCTGCAATGCTAAACCCTTCCCATGAGTCTTACTTCCTGGATCTTTGGTTCTAAAGTCACAATTTTCCCCATAGACTTGTTCTCTATCTGAATGACTGGGGTGGCATACCAGCCATATAGAGCAAGTGGTCACATGAGAAGGCTGACAGACAAGGAACTTTCTCTGCCAAATCATCATTTATTTGTATGCCAACAAGCTCAAAGTGGCTCATCAGTGTGGCCCCAATGCGAGGAAAAGCAACATTGCTATGGAAAGTAACCTCATTGGTTAACTCTCCACACCATTGCTTGCTATGCATGGTGGCATAAGTAACAGCCAAGTGAAAGAGGCTGCCATGCTGCTCAGGAAGAGTATGGATCTAAATGGGGATGGGATTGGATTTTGTGGCATGATGGTGAGGGCCTCAGTAAAGTTTTGTAAGTAGATTGCAGCTTTAAAATAAATCCCATAAATTAGGATCTGCATTTGAGAAATGCTGAGAATTGCACTTTTATAGTCTTATAATACTGATCATAAAATTAAATATACACACCTCAGGAAAATCTTTTATAATTGGTGGCAGACAGCCATACAGCACATGTAGACCACAAGTTCCCACAATGTACCAGGAGGTAGATTTATGCAGTAGAATTTGGGGTTGGAGATGGAAAAAGTACCCTTTACTTTACTGTTAACTACAAGTTCACTGGGTTATTTTTTTTTCTGTTGTGTCCTCTCTTGCCTTTAGTATTCTGGCAAATGTAAATCAAGAGACTTTTTTGAATTATGGCTCCTGATGATTCACAAGGTAATCTTGCAAACACAGCAGGGAAATACGCAGTTTGCAAATTGCTTAAATGGTGTCTTGGCCATTACTTTAAATTATTGTTGTGGTACATCTCATTTTACAGTATTTCAGCTTGATTATAGTTTAAAACGTTTCCTTTTTCAAAATAAATATCCCACTCTAATTTGCATACTTTCATTTTGTTAAGACTCTATGGTGCATGGAAGGACAGGATGTTTTAATTGCAGGATGACCTAATCTCCTCTTCATTATACTGGAGCTGTATGTGCATTAAAGTATTTCTAAATACTTAGGTAATGTGATTTTAATACAGAATTATAGGGTGATATCCCTGAAAAGCAACTTTTCCAGATTTCTAACAATTCAAAATGTTTTTTGATTAAGCACATAACTTACTTTCGCAGTCGCATGTCAATAAATGATGCTCTTCTCCAAGAGAATTTTTAAAAAGCAGAAAATTTAACTAGCGTGCGTTCTTCTTAAAATGGACACACTGATGCCATGTAAACACTGGGTTTTTTGCTTTTGTTTTTGGTATAAGAATCCCCCCCCCCCCATCATTATGATTGTAAGCCACAGTACACTTGTGCGGGCTATATTATGAAAATCCCAAAGTGAGGGATGATAAAAATAGATGTGTTATATTTACCTAATCCTGAAGAACATCACAAAGGTTGTAACTGAGGTTATAGTATAATTCTTCATCAACATATAAAAAGATAACCCTTGGTCATTATTGTCCACAAAGTGATATCCATAGTGATCATATAATAATTCTGTTGCATGCACTAGGGATCCATAATCTAAAAGCCTGCAAACTGCAACTGATTGGTTTCAGTTTTCAGCAGGGAAATTTTCATCTCCTAATTGAATAGAAATTGATTTTCCAGCAATGAGATACCAAAGCTCATATAAAAGACTCAAGGAGGCACTCAAAACATAAGGAAAGTATGTGCAGCATGCTCTCTCTCACACAACATTCTTTAAAGGCATGAAAAATGTAGTAATCCTTTTCCATTTGGTGACTTCAGATTAATTTAGTATTGATTGCATGTTTCAGTCAATCCAAGTATAAAAGATGATCTAAAGTAGTTATTCATTGTGCATGTTGATTCCTGCAACTCTAAAGAAAGGGAGTCAAATCTGGCTTTTCAGTTCAAGTTCAATTTTGCATGTCCCCCAAGGTGACCATAATGTAATTAGGTCTCCCAAAAATCTATGGTAGGGTAAAGAATAAGTAGGATTTACCCTACCCCATTCCTTTACTGTTGTTGTTTTGAATTTGATCTGCTCTGCATTCCAGTTTTCCTGAATTCTAGTTTTGACTGGATGAATTTGTGAAATTAATTCAGGAACTGAAGCATGCACAGCTTGTCACAGCTTTCAGTACCTTCTGATCATTTTTACCCACACCCACATATTACCAACACATGTGCCTTGATAACACACATACACAAATAGCAACCTTGATAACAAAGGATTTAGGTCACTCAGTATGAGCATAAGGACACAATCCTAACCATGTCTATTGAGAAGCAAGTCATACTGAATCCAGCGGAACTTAATCCCAGGTAAGCGGGGTTAGGACTGCAGTCTAAGTGTGGGAATAGATTGTAAAAAATGGTAATGATAGTAACTTTATGTGATTTAAAAGAAAAAAATGTAAAATATACAGGGTTGAATACAGAGATGGATAGGTGGAACTCTCTCTGTGAAATGGGGCATTCCTCAAACCTGCTAAATTACCTCACCCTCCTATAAAGCCTCTCATGAGGGATAAGTGGCATGTGATGGAGCATAGGAGGCTACAGAAGTCTGCTTGTGCAAGACATGTCTGTATTGAAGCTAGTTTCAGTAGTATCGAAAAATAGACTAAGCTATACTATTTATAGCTTACTGCAAGGTCTACACTGGTGATGTGCAGCCACCTGTGTGGATTTCTATCATATTTTTGGACATCTTCAATAATTCAAGGATCTTGGAAAACTATTATCTCTAATGAAACAGCAGGTTATTTATTATCTGAAGACCCCCATGTAATTTTGTTATGTTACTTTAAGGGTACCACATTTGAAACTGATCCAGAAATTATAATTAATCTTCCAACCTCCGCAAAATTGTCTATTTCAAGCAATTGAGAAAAGGTTGAAGCTCTTTTCACTTTGGAATGGTACATTAGGATATGGACTATTACTTAATAGTCTATTGACTTAATTTTTGAAGAATAGACTATAAATGATTGTATGCTTTTGTTTTGAATTCCAAAATTTAAAATAACACATTTCAAGATGTTGTATCTTCCTTAGCCTTTTTAATATGTGGTAGATATGTTGGAACTGATATCTGGATTTGTTACTCTTCATTTTTAATATAATTACCTGCAGTATAGCATTTAATACTGATGTGATCATATGCAGTGCTTTTTTCTGTAAAAAAAATTAGATGCCTCTCCCATCCCTTCCCTCTTTCTGTGCCCTTCCCTCTTCTCTACTGAATTTTTGATGAACTTTTAATAGTATATTTATATTTAATATACTATTTTGAAACCACAAAAACATAAAAATCATTAGGAACAAAGTATTCAATCATCATGAAAAAAATCATCATAAAAACAATTCATATTCATATTCAACATACTCTGTCTAAAAAGCAAAAAGAATAAAAAAATCAGCTCAGAAATTCTTTGTCAGCTATGTCCTGCTGATCCCCACTGTGGAAATTACACTAGAGATTTCCACCCCACACCCCCCCCCATCGTAATACTGTTGCTGTCTAACAAGGAACATTCCCCGGTTCTAGGAAAACTACACAAGGTGTTTATTCCACAATCTCTCTCTCTCTCTCTCTCTCTCACACACACACACACATTCTCCATACACATACAGATCACATGCATCTCTCTCACACACATATCACATATGTATAACCACACATACATTTCTCCCCCCTCTGCCCAAGTATATCTATCATTCTCTCACAGACCACAGATACATGTATACACACCTCCCCCTTTCTCTCCCTCTCTTTCTTTCTCTTTCTCCCTCACATGCAGACCACAAATCCATCCATCCATCCATCCTCCTCTTTCTTCCACATGCACACATACAGAGAGACAGTGTATACTTTCCTTCATTTCTCTATCTCTGCATAGAAAAAGAGACCGTATTGAGTTAACACACACACACACCCCAACAATTAGGAAGCAATTAACAATCAAGGAAATGGCACAAACCATGCCATTCCTTCATTCCACACTCCCCTCCCTTTTTAAAAAAAGAACATTTCCTATACAGGGCGAAGAATGCTCCAGCAGCCACTGCCGACACCTGGCGATAGGGATGGAAGGATCTGTCAAATTCCATTCTCAGTTTCTCATTTTTCCAGTCTTAAATCCAGTCCTCCAGGTTTCTGCAGCAGTTTGCAATTTTTTTTAATCCTCATGGAAATTATCCAGCATTTCTCCTACAAAACACAATTTTGTATGCAGTTTTGACTAACATACACATTTTGAAAGCAGTTTCTTCTAATATAATGCTTTGTTTTGTTATTTTCATTTCCCCCTAATATATGTATTTGTGTAAACATTGTATGGCTGGAGAACTGAGTAAGTGCAAATTTCAAAGGAGGGCTGTACTTTGGTTCTCATGTGGTTTTGGAAAGTGTGAATTTGATAAATTCGGCTTTAAATGCAGACTGAATCAAATTTCTCCTCCCTCCCTCCCTGGGTGGTGGTCAGTAAAGGACTGAGCTGCCCTTCATCCACCTTTTCCCCCAGAGTTCCAGGGACAGCTGCAGGACTTTTTTTTTTAACATGATGTTGATCTTAAAAAAGGAGGCCTAGAGTATGCCCTAAATGAAAATGGACTGCCTTCAAGTCGATCCTGACTTATGGCGACCCTATGAATAGGGTTTTCGTGGTAAGGGGTATTCAGAGGGGGTTTACCATTGCCTCCCTCTGAGGCTGAGAGGCAGTGACTGGCCCAAGGTCACCCAGTGAGCTTCATGGCTGTGTGGGGATTCGAACCTTGGTGTCCCAGGTCGTAGTCCAACACTCTAACCACTATGCCACACTGGCTCCCAGAGTATGCCCTAGGACTCCATAAAAGGAGTATGAAGTCTTAGGGCATATCACCAGCAAAACAGACCTGATCACATGCCTTTTAGTGTCAAGATTGCTAAAGATGAGTAAATCTGGTAAAACTAATGAGGGTTGCAACACTGCTATTTTCAGAATGGCCACAGGTCATCTCAATCCCTTGACTGCTAAATGGCCCAGCCTCACATCTCATTCTTCACATCTCATTATGACCACAAAAAATGGAATATGAAAACCTTACAGGAAGCTGGACCCAGATTTTAAGTCAAGCAGGAGCTGCTCTATTTCCTTAACCTTAGTTTTCCTTTGCTACCTGGATGGCATACATTATGTGACTCTACTGTTTCCTGGGAAATGGACAGATATATCGTTTTCCTTTCTTCAGACATAACAAAGGGGGCAGCAGTCACTGGCAATATCCAGAAAGCACAGATATTGATGTTTGGGAAAGCATTTGACAGGCACTGTGCTTGGTGTTAGGGATGGCAGAGAAATTTGATTCAGTTTACATTTAAAGGTGAACCTACCTAATATATATAATATATAATGCTGATGAATTTTCATGAGGACTGTGGAGAGAATGGTAGGTTAATTACTTACTATGATAGCAAAACTCAACTCCCACTGCAGTGGTTCTCCTAAACCCATGTCATTGCCACCATTCAGTTTCACTTATTCCCTCTGAACTTACAAATAACCTGGCACAAAGCCAGTCAGATACAGATATTATATTTAACAAAGGTGTTTACATTTATTCATTACAAGATTATTAAGTGT
Organism: Rhineura floridana; assembly: GCF_030035675.1. Taxonomy (NCBI): domain Eukaryota; kingdom Metazoa; phylum Chordata; class Lepidosauria; order Squamata; family Rhineuridae; genus Rhineura; species Rhineura floridana. The sequence continues at coordinate 114,903,516 of NC_084480.1, forward strand.
ATAAAGATATCTGGTTAGTTTAAAATAGTCATTAGTGATCACTCGTGGCCGAGTAAGATTGTCTTCCAAGATAAGGTCTTTAACAGTAGGTCTGTAAGTGACTGTGGAGGCCAATTCTGGATCCACACAGCCTCCCACAGTGAGGACATAGGTTTCCAGATGGAAGATGGTAGTGATGAGGATTTGTTTGACATGCCTTCCACTTGGCTTGTTTGTCCCATTCGCCCTGTATTCGTGCTTCTTCAAAGTCCATAGCACCTTTGATAATAGCAACCTCCATTTGGGACGTTCATAGGCCAAGACTTCCCAGTTCTTGAAGTTCATGTTACATTTCTTTAGATTAGCTTTAAGAACATCTTTAAGCCTCTTTTGCTGTCCACCGACATTCCATTTTCCATCCTTAAGTTGGGAGTAAAGTAGCTGCTTTGGAAGACAGTGATCAGGCATTCGAACAACATGGTCGGTCCAGCAAAGTTGATGTTGAAGGATCATTGTTTCAACACTGGTAGTCTTTGCTTCTTCCAAAATGCTAACATTAGTCCGTCTGTCTTCCCAAGTAATTTGCAGAATTTCCCAAAGGCAGCGTTGGTGGAATCTTTCAAGAAGTTGGGAGTGGCGTTTATAGATGGTCCATGTTTCACAGGCATACAGTAAGGTCAGTAGTACAATGGCTTTATAAATAAGCATTTTGGTCTACGTGCGAATATCCCGATCATTCAGGAGAATGTGGCACTCGCAGAGCTCAGACGATGTTGAATTTCAGCATCAATGTCAGCTTTTACAGAAAGATGGCTGCCAAGATAGGGGAAGTGATCAACGTTCTCCAGCATCACACCATTAAGCTGGATTGATGGTGCTACAAAGAGACTAGTTCGCACCTTTTTAAAAAGCACTTTGGTTTTTTTAACATTAAATGAGAGCCCAAGCTTTCCATATGTTTCTGGAAAGACATTTAGGATAGTTTGAAGATCTTTCTCTGAATGTGTGGAGACTACATTATCATCGGCATATTGAAGTTCTATGACAGAGGTTGACATTACCTTACTTTTTGCTTTCAGCCTACTGAGATTAAAAAGCTTTCCATCTATTTGATATATGATTTCCAAACAGGGAGGAAGTTTCCCCTCAATAAGGTGTAGAATCATAGCAATGAAGATAGCAAATAAGGTAGGAGCAATGACACATCCCTGTTTTACGTCTGATCCCACTCTGAATGGATTGCTCTGAAAGCCATTGTTGTATAAAATTGTTGCTGTTATGTTGTCATGAAGGAGTTGCAAAATATTCACAAATTTATCAGGGCATCCAGTTTTCAGAAGGATGGTCCAGACAGTGGTTTGATTCACAGTGTCACAGGACTTAGTCAGATCAATAAATGCCATATATAAAGGTCGATTCTGCTCTTGGCATTTTTCTTGAAGCTGTCGTGCAGTGAAGATCATATCTGCTGTCCCACTGGAAGGGTGGAAACCATTTTGAGATTTGGGGAGGACATCCTCTGAGATCAGCAGGAGGCAATTTGCGAGGATCCTTGCAAGGATTTTGCCTGCGGTAGCAAGAAGAGAGATACTTTGATAGTTTCCGCAAGTTTGGCAGGATTCCTTGCATAAGCTATACATCCAGATGTAACACACAAGGAAGACTGAATCATCGTGATCACTGTTGCAAAAGGGATCACAGTGTCTCGTCATACTCATAGGAAGGAAGTAGACATGAACAGACTAAAGAACAGAAGCCTAGGTCCAGAGAATTTGATAGCCTGGGATGGATCATCATGATGACTATTACTCAGAGCTTGGAAAAGTGACTTTTTTGAACTACAACTCCCATCAGCCCAATCCAGTGGCCATGCTGGCTGGGGCTGATGGGAGTTGTAGTTCAAAAAAGTCACTTTTCCAAGCTCTGGTCTGTGAGCAGTCCTGCCTCAGGGTGATGGAGATGCTATATTATATCCAAGCCACAAGCTAACCCCAAGAGAGCAGAAATAGTCTACCACAGAATTAGAGGCCTTGGCCATAAAATGGGCTGTCATGGCCCTGCAGCACTATCTTTGGGAGGGGCATTTGAATTAGTGACAGACCATGCCCGTCTCCAGTTACTATCTCAAATGGAATATACAAATCCATGCCTTATCTGGCAGTACCTGGCATTGCGGCCCTATGCCTTCATGGTTATATATCACCATGGGGCTCAATATGTTAATGCTGATTTTTTTTTTCTTGGCAGTGGTGATTGCAATCTTGGTATACACATTGGACAGGTGTAGACATACCTCCCATTAGCTGGATCATCTACATCTGTTCTCAAATGGTCATACTGCAGGGTAATACAAAATCAATCTGCAATGAGCTTTATTTTCAGAATGAAACCAGTTTCTCAAGAACCACTTTTCAGGGGCAAAAAATATGCAATAGATCCGGAATGTATGTGGACTACATAGAAAAACCAAGTAGTCTCCACTGATTCTTGAATAAAATGCTGCATGTTAAGGTTTTTCAGAAACAGTAATAAATAATAACAATAACAATAATAATACACTGTAGCCTCAGAGAAGATTGACTTTGTAAGCCAAAAAGTAATCTGATGATCTTGTACCTGCTAACATGAGTCTAACAGTAGAATCTAAAATTAATATCCTCTTTAACTTGATTTACCAATGCTTTAGCTAAGCAAGTGAATATGTTCTGCTAGTGCCTAATTGCAGTTGAGGGGCAAAATAAGACACTGACACATCAGCTTGGGTTGAACAAGGGCCACTTTATTAAATTACAGCAGACAAACCCAATTTTAAAGTGACCTGCAGAGGGAAAAAACTAGGTGCGGGACTATCTATAAGCAAGTAGCTTGCCATACAGCTCTTGGGCGACCAGCCCCTGCTGAGGCAAGGGCAAGCCCATCTGCTTACCCCTTACCTCGGCCACACCTTGTAGGTGAGTAGGGGGGCCTTCCCACGTCATCCCCACCCAGGGTTGAATAACCCTTGGGTAGATGAGATGAGTTGGCCCCAAAGGCAGCCCATATCCTGTCCTCGAGCCACAAAGCCTTGCCAGACAGGCCTCCAGAACCGCCAATCACCTCCAAAGGTGCCTAAGGGGGCCACCTAGCTGTCCTTTACTATTTCCCCTCCCGCACCTTCCCGCCACAAAAAGGGGACAAATCTCTATTTAGTCCCCTTTTACCCCACTGCCGAGAAGCACCTCTCTCAGACACCTCTGCAGGTCCCCAAGAAATAAGGTGTTACCTGTGTCAGACAGGTGAACACTGTCTGCCCTGTAAAGTGCACCCTGCCAGTGCCAAATGCATGGAGTGGGATGGTTAACCCACCATGTGGAGGAAGGGCCAACCAAATCTGTTGGTTGACCGTCTTCCATGCCCAGTCTATAGCCCTTAGATCCCATACCCCACGCCACTCCCTCCGCAGGAGCATGTCTGACCATCAGACGTACGCCAGGCCACCGTTGCCTGATAAGCTGCATGTCAGCACATGCTTGAACGATGAGGGCCATACCCTGCATCAAGCCAAGGTCATTCTCACCGAGGTGGATGACCAGTACCTGCGGAGTAATCCGCGTCGCATGTTGCTGGAATAGTGCGGGTATTTATTTATTTATTATTAAATTTGTTAGTCGCCCATCTGGCTGGTTGTCCAGCCACTCTGGGCGACGTACAAGATAAAACAGTATATAAAACAATTAAAATTTAAAAACAGTAAAAAACTAGCCCATCTCAAACGCCCGCCTAAAAAGCCAAGTCTTCAGGGTCCTGCGGAAGCTCATTATAGACGGGACATGGCATATATCACCTGGGAGAGAGTTCCAGAGGGTGGGGGCCACTATTGAGAAGGCCCTCTCTCGAGTCCTCACCAGCCTAGCTATTTTGACTGGTGGGATCCAGAGAAGGCCCTCTGAGGTAGAAGCCCCTCCCAACACATTCCTCGCCGGCCAAGCCACTGTATCGCCACCCATCTGCTCAGGCCCAACTGTGAGCCGGAGCTCGAGTTCGATGCCCTTCGAGCTGCCCAGAACACCATGCTGTGGCTGCAAATAAGGATGCGTGTCTGCTCCGTCCATCAGACATGGAAGTGTGTCTGATCACATCAGACGTGGTAGCGTGTCTGAGTACATCAGACTTGCAAGCATGTCTGATCTCAACAGACTTGGAAGTGTGTCTGAGTACATCAGACTTGGAAGCGTGTCTGATCACATCAGATGTATCAGCCACTGTTGCCTTATCAGCTGCATGTCCAAACATGCCTGAATGATGAGGGCCTTGCCCAGCATCACATCAAGGTCATTACCATCAAGGTGATGGTAATGACCAGTACCTGCAGAGTTGTCCGTGTCGCATATTGCTGGAATAGAGCAGGTAGGAGCCCGTCCCAACGCATTCCTCGCCAGCCAAGCCACTGTACCGCTGCCCATCTACTCAGGCCCGTGAGCCGGCGCTCGAGTTTGCTGCCCTTCGAGCTGCCCAGAACACCATGCTGTGGCCGCAAATAAGGATGCGCATCTGCTCCGTCCCTGTCCAGCAACCTGTCGAAATAATTATAACCTGTTAGGCTGCAGAATTCCCAGGCCCTCCAAAAAGTGGAAAATATCACCCTTATAAGCCAGAGGGCCAGCGTCCCACAGCCTGCACCTTCGCCTGGGAGAAACCCAAGACCTGCTGCCATGGAAGCAGCTCCAATTCCAACAGAGTGGATTCCAAACTCTGAGGGGTCATGCCCTAGCCCCTGTACGGCCCACTTTGCGAGATCTCAAACTGGTATTTTGTGAAGGGATCCTCACTTGCAATGGCGAATAAATGCATATAACCCTTATAAGCACCCAAAGACCAGAGTCCAATGGCCTGCACCTGTGCCTGGGAAAACCCAAGCCCTGGTGCCTTAAAGCAGCTCCAATTCCAAGGAGTGGAAGGCCCGCTTTGTGAAAGCTCAAACTGGTATTTTGTGAGGGGGTCCTCGCTTGCATGGACGAATAGATAATATAACCTATATAAGCACCAGAGGACCAGCGTCAAACGGCCTACACTTAGGCATGGGAAAAAACCCAAGACCTGCTGCCGTAAAAGCAGCTCCAGTTTCAAAGAGTGGATTCCAAATCTGAGGGGTCATGCCCTAGCCCTTGTAAAAGCCCACTTCGTGAGCTCCCAAAACTGGTAGTTCGTGAGGGGATCCTCATTTGTATGGCTGAATAAATATCCGTCTCCCAATCCCATGGCCAAACATACGGTCCGCCCCATATATCTCTGGTCCATCTTAGACCTTTTCAATCATATACCAGCGCAACCATCTCTTCATGAAGACATCTGATAGCTGGAGGGTACGTGAGACAGTTCTCTTTGGGATCCAGCCACCACCTCACTTATCCTAAAAGCTCCAAAACCAGCATAAGGGCTACTGTGCGGAATAGTCTGGCTTCATAACTGGAGGAGCTTACTGTATTCCCACTGGCCCACCACACCCAAATAATGTCCAGTGGGACAGGGCGATGTGGATAGGGAAAGCCATCAGCCTAGCTAGGAAAGAAAGTCCTGCCAGCTTACCTTGAGGAATTGCAGCAGATGACTCCCTAACAGCTCTCTGGTAGCTGGCGAGTGTGCTAGGGGCCATTGAATCCACGGCCCTAATCCTAGTGTTCCTAAATAGAAGGGGGTTACAAAATCTGGCTGTGGCCAATGAGCCCTTCTGCACATGTTGACCTCAAACACGGGGAATGAATTAATGAAAGGTGACATCCATAGTTAACCCTTCCTTAATCCAGGCCTGCAGCTGCAGGAAAGAGGGCCACGCAGCCAGGACAGTGCATAAAGCAGCCATGACCCTGAACCTGTAGTAAGGCTGTGCAAGCCCTGTCATGCCATCATAACCTCTGTAAAAGACCCCTAACCTCTGGAGGGCCAAAAGGAAACCTTTTATGGCCCCTGAAAACTCCAGGATCCTAATCTGCAACAGCCCTGGGCCACAGAGTCAATTGTGATACCCAGAAAGGTGAATGCTGGGGCAGAATCCTCCATAGTCCCAGCTGTCAAGGGAATCCTCAGGCACATATCCATAAGCTGTGACCTCAGGTCCCAACATGCATCCTAAAATCTGCCAAACCTATGAACAGCCCATCATACAGATAGTGCCCTACTGCTTCTGAGTCCGCTTGCCTCCAGACCGCCCCCTACCAGATGGATCTGAAGCACTTCATGAGAGAAATATAGTGGTCCATAGGCAATGCTCTGCCACATGTGCGCACCATGTTAAATGAAGCATAGAGCACCTTTCCTAGACTATCAGGTATGAACCCAAATCAGGCGTAATTTGCCCGCTGCCTATAATCATTCCCTGGCAATTACTGCCATAACTAAGACAGATTTAATAGTGTAGGCCATGAAGGCTGGCTAGGAGTGGGAGTATGGGATGGAAAACCAAAAGGAAAAAACAGTAACACGGACAAATCACCCTTTAACCAAATAGCCTGAAACGAAGTTCGTAGTACCTGGAGTCTAACTGGGGAGGGATACCTGTCCCTGAGCAGCCTATGCTGGGGGGCTTCTTCTTGCCCCCTTGAAGTCCTCTTGCCTCCTAGCTCACCGTTGCCCATATCCTTCTGCAAAAGGAAGGAATCATTTATGAGTAAGTACTCTTTACTATTAGTTCATTGCAGCTAACCCAGTTCCCCTAAAGCGCAAAGACTAAGGATATGCTGGTGTCACAAGTATTTGTCCCCCCTGCTGCAGCTTCGTCCTAGCGGGTTTTCAAACTCTCATCAGAATATAAGAGCCCATGCGAAAGTTGCACGCTATGCATGACCGCAGGTAATTGGTATCCTAACAAAGAAAGGTCCTGTTGTTGTAAAATCATCCATAAAGGGTGAAGAGTCTGCGTGGATCTGAAAATGCAGCCTCTGTGTCAAAAAGAGAGTCTAATATTCTGTCAAAAGCAGCCCTTGTGTCAGTAAAGTCTAAGATCCTGAAAATAAGGGTAAGAGCCTGATAAGTAGCCTGTCTTTCCTCTTTATATCTTATCCACTCATGCAGCCACACTATCGTATCGCCAATTCCCTGCAGAAGTTTGCATATCCATCTTTAAGTATAACAAATGCCATAAGCCTTGTTTTTGATATGAGACCACCTTCAAATAAATGCAACTTCTGTCTCAGAGGGAATAGTAACGTGGAACTAACACTTGACCAGGATCACTGTCACCCAATTTATGGTGAGTTAGACATGTTCCAGCAAACCCTGTCATCTGTGCACCCATTAGTATCTAAATATAATGAACTCAAAAGCCCAAAGGCCACCATGTGATATAAGAATAACAGAATTAATCGCCTCAACCTAATAGCTCAAGCAAAAGGCCGCAAGCCTGACCAAAGAAAGGCTGCCAAGGCCTTACCCACATCCTTCACTATATTGCGCCCCCTACCTAGGCTGAACTCACACCCAGCCCTGGCAACCAAAGGGGGAAATAGGGCCTAGTGACATACTCAGAAGGCCTTTGCAGCCTCCTCTCTCGTAATTTGCTCACAGCCTGCAGCCCACTGCTGTTGGGGAAATTCGACCATGGTCTCCCAGGTCGCAGTTTCAAACACCTCAAGCACTACTAAAAGCTATCCCATGGGTATGGGGATGGTGGTTTAAAATTGCCCAAAGGCCAGCATTTTATGAGAGGATCCTCATTAAGTCACTGTCTGCAAGGTAGGAACCTTTGATTCCAAACCCCTGCAGCCCTTTTACTCCAATTTATTTCAATGACTTTATGCTATTATTAAATGCCAGTATTGTAAACCACTGGCTGTATTTAGCCACTGTCTGCCAGGTATTATCAATTTATTCAAAACCTTGCAGCTCTGTCACTTTAATTTATGGCAATTACTATATATTGAATGTGTGTATGATCTTATTTAACCGGCTGCAGAAAAACAGCCTTGAATAGTCAAAGCCCTGCAGCACTTTCACTGTAAATTATGTGTGTGTGATCTTGTTTAACTGGCTGCAGGAACAGCCCTGAGGCGACACTGCAGGAGGATGTCAAGCGCCTCCCTCCCCCACCAGCTGGGAGGGTGTCCCTCAGCATTTGGCTTAGCGAGCCCAAGGCCCGCTCCAGACGCCGCTGCTCCTGCAGCCTGCATACCACCCGGAGAGGCTGAAAATGGCTCACAACGCAGTCCATGAAGCGAAGAACTAGCGCCCAAAATTGGCACCGAGCACGTGGCTGTGCCAAAATGGGCCGCTTCTGCTTTGCTGCACTCCGCTCTGCTATGTCCCTCACCGTCTACATTGCAATTCCAAAGAGGAAGGTAGGAGGGACAGCTGGGCTTAAATAAGCCCTCCAGCCTCGCCCCTCCCTTCAGCTAAGTCACGCTCGCATCATAGGTGCGACGTGCGACTTTTGCCTCACTTAAAGATGGAGGCGGCAGCTTTGCCCCCATCTGCAATTATGCCCCGCCCGTCAGCTGTGTGGCGAGCGGGGCGTCATTAATGTCCATTAGAAACACATAAAACTGCCTTATCCATATCACCTTCTGCATGCAAAAGATGTGCCCTACCTCTGAGCTGCAGCCCTTCCCACTGTCCCTTCCCACTTTGGTGAGATGCAATATGTTTGACATATTTTACTACACTTCTATTACACTGCTCTCTCTCTCACACTCTTTCTCTATTGCCAGAGGACTATGCTTATCATTGACTGTTTTTTTAGTCATCCACCATCCCTCCTAAAACTCCAAGCATTCCCTTGAACTGCCATTTATGTCAATAATTTGTACCCTATGGCTGCCTCCTATTAGAATTTCATTATTCCCCATCTCTCTGTGCTTAAGTGTAATGAAGTGTGTAATTTCCCTGGAACCATTCACTGAGCCTCAAGGTGTAGATCTATTTCATATGGTCCACCTCTGTCACAGTGCTGTTGAACAGCACCGTTATTGTAGCCAAGCTATGTGAAGCGAGAAAACGAACCAGCATGGCCATGTTAGCAACCCCCTTGAGCATTTTTTGTCCCACACAATCTGTTCAGATCCATGCTGAAACTGTTTCCTAGGCAGCACCTGCTCACGTATAATCTTAATGTTACATCTTCTCATAGCAATCCCCAGAAGTTATAATCTAAAATCATTTAAGACAAGCTAATGGCTTGCACTGTCTTCTTACGTTACATCTGCTGGGGTGTGAGCTAATTAGTTTCCAGACTGGAGTTTACTGTTTCTAATAGTGACAACACCAGTTAACAAAAAGCAAGAGAATGGGTGTAACCTTGTGGGTGGGGGTGGAATGCAGCTTTCAAATTCTGTTTACATAATTAATGTGTCTTCTTTTTTACCTGGGAAACAGATGTGTGTGTTTTAGGTATTTACATGAGCTGGAAGGAAAATACCATTAATGTTCTTCATATTCCATATTCAAACTGATTAATGATGCACTAAATGCATCATTCTAAATTCTGGAGGAGATCCCTTCCACATCAGGGTTATTGGAAACTCCCTTGCTGAGTGTTATATATTCACAGGTTATATCCAGGGAAACACCACAAGATGCACAGGGATGATGAGAGATTTGTTTCTGCCTTGTGTGGGCCCTCCGTTGAGTAGAGTATTTTGTAAATCAATTACCTAATGAGATCGAGTAATTACGAGCAATTTTATTTTATTTTTTTAAATTCAATGTTTGATGTTTCAATATATTCTAGTTGTAATCTTTCTTATGAAAGCTTCATGAAAAGAATTTTAAAATGGCAGAGAAAGAAAAGGTGAAGCAGCCCCTCTCTCTGGCATTCTACTGTTCTCAATTCCAGTCCCCCCCAAGTGCTTTTCATTGTAACCCCCACCCCTGGAACATCAGTTGGAAGATCCAAGTAACTGTCCATCATGTGTTGTTTGCCCCATGTATACAGTGTTCACACAGTGCTCTAAAGCACTGTTCTTCAACCTTTGGTCCCCACATGATGTTGGACTACAACTCCCATCATCCTTGGCCGTTGGCTGGGGTTGATGGGAGTTGTAGTCTGCCAACATCTGGGGACCCAAGGCTGAACAATACTGCTCTAAAGGAGCCCACTTCTCCACTCACCCACCAGCCTCTCCTGATCCCTATAGGCAGGTAGTGGTGTAGCAGATAACTGCTCCCACAATGGCTCCTTCTCAGATTATTGTTGCCTCATGCTTCTTTGAAAACTGAAAAAGACACTTGCAGCATTTGGATGCTTCAGTTCCCTTCTTCTGCCTGCGATCATGGAGGCTGAAGTCCAAATATCACTATCCATGGCAGAAAAGGACATTGACAATGCTGTCCCCTTGCTATCCTGCCCTGGGAGCCTAGATAAGCTTCTTCCCAACAGGGAGGTGAATTGGCTGTCAGTGTCATGAGCATGCTTTGCTGTGAGTGGAATTGGGGCAGGCAGCCCACTCAATGTGGGTTGTGCTGCGTGCTTTGATGCTGCTCACAGAAGTTGAACAAGGTTGCTTGCTTAGGTGAGCACTCTAACTAATTAGTGAGTGTCCTTTCCAGTTTCCCAGCACTCTTCTTCAGGCTGGAAGTTTTCAGAGCAACAGCAACAAAAAGTGAGGAGGAGGAGAGAGAAGAAGCTGGTGATTGACAAAAAAACCAAAGGTCTACAGTA